>NW_008652474.1:0-13452 GCF_000695815.1 Acanthisitta chloris
AGCCAGAGCAGCCAAGTTTCCAAAGTCTAACAGGGAGTGATAACATGTTTATACTGTGCATGCGAGAAAATAACATGTGCCAAAAAGAGCTAGTTCAGAACCCAGATTTCCTTCTGCACTTAGCTTACAAACTTGGGTTCATCTATCAGTTATACATTTTCAATATAACCCAATTAACTGCAGCATGATAACAGTGCAATACTTTTTAATTATTACACAAATCCAAGGAAGAACTGAATTTGTCCCCTAAACCTCTAACACTAGGGTTCACCAAAGAAAATCCTTAATAACTGGACTGAGGACACTGAGTTAACTGAAGTGCACAAGTGGTAAAAAAGACAGTGGATAACCTCTGCTAGAAAATATGCAGCATCTAAGCTCCTAACAAGGGATACAGATCCTGCTGTCTGCATTTTACAGGAGGAAAAAGTTGTTTTGTCTGAGTCAAGAAGCCAGCCTGTGGTATAAATGTGCCATGCTTGTAGGTCTGAATCATCAGTCCACACTCCTGCCATACACAGTGTCCTGTAGGCTATGCTAGCTTTCCAAACTGGCTGTTAGAGTAGAAAACGATGACTGCAAGCAGTACAGCCAGTGGTCTTTAAGAGAAAAATCTAAATGAAATACATTATAATAATATAACAAATTAGCAGCTGTTATCCTGATGCAACCACAATGAAGCCTTCACAAATCAGGCGTTTATTAGAAGTAGTAACAGTTATCATAAGTTCAAGTTTAACTAAGTGAGCCATTAAAACTGGAATGCAGAGGTGAACTGATCCAAATGACAGAGAAAAACTTGCCTGGGGCAATGAACAGGTTTTTAATTTGTTTAACTTCCATCTCTGCAGTGTCTGGCTCTAAAAGTGATGTGACAAAAGACTCCTCACTACATTCTAGTCTGAATACTAAATAAATTAGTAATAACAACAGCAACAACAGTACATACAGCCTATTCATCTCCCACAGTGCTAACATCACTAGTCCTCTCTGGCTTTGTGCTTTGATTTTCCATTGTTCAGGGAAAACCATAGTCCTTCCAGCCATAAGCAGTCAGAGACTTTCATACGGTAAGGAGCTACCAAACCCCATATTCAGCAGCCCTTTGTTATAAGAGAGGATTCTAGGCTCAAATTTACCAGAAAAATTGCTTTGAAATTTATTGCAACCACTTTTTTTTTTTTCAGTTTTCATGCTCTAGTGGGGAATTCTGCTGGTGTCTGCCATAACCACTTTTTTTTTTTCAGTTTTCATGCTATAGTGGGGAATTCTGCTGGTGTCTGCCACTGGGAGTGTGTGATCACCCTGCAGGCACATCCAGGCAGGCCTGGCATCCCCTGAGCACCACACAGGCTTGTGCTGCTCAGAGCAGCTTTAGGACTGCTCCAGGATGTGCTCAGAAATTGTGATCCCAAAATCAGAATGGAAAACAGCACCAAATTGTGTTAAAGACACATTTTTCAAACTTCTCTAAACCACAACATTGTGTAGAATTTGTGTTTTAACTTCCTCTAAGATGAAATAGTAGCTGCTTTGCAGTATAGTCATAGCAGAACTGTTGTTTCATTCATATTTACTTCCCTGATTTTAATGCAAGACTGGGTTTAGCTCCTATAGTCCTGTTTTGGTTTTGTGAAAATACATTTTCCTATGTACCAAAATGTTAATGAACAACAGTACATGAGAAATAAAGGTAACTATGATTTAAACATAGCATTTATAAAACTACATTAAATACTGTAAATAGCTATTTCCATCACCAGGCATACTGAAGAAAGTTAACAAGAAAAAAATGCCATAATGACTTTCAAGGATTTGCTGAAGGCAAAAAATTGCATTTTATAAATCAAATTCCTTAAAAACGCTGACTTAGTTTTAAAATCATTTTCTCTACTTATCTACTGAGCTTCTCCTTGCTGTGCCAGAAATTGTACAGTGAGCTTTCTATGAGCTGTGAAAATGGATTTGCAATTTTTAAGCTAGCAAGTCTAAACCAAAATAGTAGTTGCCATTAAACAGACAAACAAAACCAAAATCCTGCATCAACATCTTCTGATGTTAAAAACAGCAATCAAAAATTGACTAGTCAAAATCTGAGTATTACAAACATCATTATAAAATGTAGATTTTTAATTCTTTTACTTGATTTATGAGTCAGTGAGATAGTTTCCTCTTATGAAGAACTGCATGTTAGTCTAAATGTAAATGACATCTATAAAATCATTTATGTCTGTAATACTAGGGGTTATAGAAGCAAAACCAGAAAAAAAATTAGAACCAATTAGTTCATTAGGACAGCTTCATAGTGTGAGTTGTGGCAGTGCTTATAGAGTGCAAGAACTGCTCCACAGCTGTTCTTCTCCTAATGGTAAGTACTGGACACACGAGGAAAAAAAATGGAAAAAGGGACAACATATGATTTTCGATTAGCTTTTTTCAAACCATTAGTATCTCTGACCTTACTGTCAAGTTGTGGCAATCAGTTTCAGATTTTAGATATATAAGAATATATAAACAGGCGTGGAAGGGGAAAAAATCACCTTTCTCATTGTTTTGTGCTTTCTATGAAGTACCTTTTTATGGTAATGTCTAATTTTACAATAGTAGTCAGTAGTGATTAATCATAGTTGTTGGCACAACTTCCATTCAAGGATCACCAGTGCTTACATCCATACTGCAAAATTCACCCATCTGCCCTTGGTCAGAATATCCTGTATTCCCTCTTCACCCAGGCGTATCACCCTCCCTGAAGACATTAGCCATACCTACGCTCCACAGGATTGGATTCTGGCCGTTGTTTAGGCCCCACACACTGCCCCTGCCATTCTAAGAAATCATTTTTTGTGTGTATGGGTCTGGGGTTTTTCAGGTTGTTGTTTGTTTGGGTTTTTGCTTTCAGTTTCAAGCACCCGAAATAATAAGAAGTATAAATATCATGGGATAGCGTTGGGAGACATTGGAGAAAGGTGAATACAGACATAAGGGTGAAACTACCTCATAATAGCAGTGCCTAGAGTGAACTGCATCCACATGAACACATTTCTCACAAAAAGGAGGTTGAGCATGAAGTAACATTTGTGCACAATGCACATGGTAGGGAGCTGGGCCTGGCAATGTGTTGAGAGGTCTTCACTTGCCAAGGCAGTTGCGTCCACAAAGAATATTTCATTGCTCTTTCCCATGCACAGGGGAACCATAGAGCCTTCTGACACTGCAAGTTATTCAGAGATTCATGGTGAAAACACCCTACACAGCAAACCCTGAGCTATGTGTCCTGCCATGCTTCTCACAAGTTAGGCTTTGTGCCCTAAGTGATGGCAAAACACCCAAGAAAACACCAGTCTGTGAAACATGATATCTTTTGTGTTCAAAGAAATCGGTGGTGTTCTTAGTATAGAAAATTTCCTCACAGGAAAATAATTTCTGAAGTGGTGAGGACTTCTGAGTTTTGCCTTTTCAGGAAAAGTTCATTGTCTGAGCAGTGAAACTGACCCTTACACTAGAAGACAAGATCTCACTCAGTTCTATTTATTCAGGGCCCTCTATGCTCATCATAACAAATTGCCAGTCCCTGAATATGGGTTGTTTGGGTTTCTTAACTTTATTCACAGTAAACAGAGCATGATTTGCATCTTGCAGTTATGACCTTTGTAATGGCAACACATCTGAATAACCACTATGTGCAGATGGCAAAGAGTTAGAGTTCGAAACACTTTTCTTCTGCCTACTACATTCACCAAATATTTCAAATGTGCAATGTTTTCCTGAGCATATAATTTGTACACATTAGAAGCAACAGGGAAATATACTTAAAAATTTGATATAACAAGTACTATTTTTAATACAGGCTGACATTTTTAAAGCTAGTTCTAAGCCTTTAGACAAGAAGTGAATATAAATGAGCTAGTCAGCAGACGAAAAGGCTAATAAGATTTTTATCTTTCTTCTCTCAGTGAAATTAAATTTAATTTTCAACTGCTCTGAACATTCACTTCTATTTACTCCTATTTGTTAGGAAATTCTGTGAGATCTTAATTATACTGGTAGAAAGAACGAGAACATGTATACCAGTATTCGGACTGCTATAGGAAAATGTATCTAACACACATGGTTTAAGAATAGAATCTATAAAAATTGATTTCTAGAATGTTTTTCTATATTTAATGGAATCCTTTACAAGTTTCCTCAAAGAAGGTTACAAATTGCACAACAATTTTACTATTGTTGAAGTTTTTCCTACATTCCTAAGTTAATGGTTCACTTATGCCCTGCACAGGAACACCTGTATTCCTTTTCTCAAAAATATATTTTTTATCCTATCTAAAGTAACTACGGATGTTCTCATTATCCTTATAAAGCTTTAATCCTTTTTTAATTCCTGCTAAGCTCCTGGTGAGAATGTTGTATTGTGACAATGGATTCTAATAACATATTACTGTGTCTTTGACTATTTAAAATCCCTCTTTGCCCATCTTTTCAAAGAACTTTTCAGCTGCAATTTTTTTCACTTCAGGATTTAACCAAAAAGAAACACTCATTTCTTTGAAAGCTGTGTTCAGCTAACCCCTTGAGGTCTGTACATTTAGATATACATTTTCCTTTTGCTTTTGTTTTTTTTTTAAAGCATTTTTAACATTAGAGGGTGTTGAAGGAGGGGCAGGTTCAGTGCTTGAAGTATTAACATGATCAGTGTTCCCTTGTTGTGTATCTTCTGCCTCTTTGATCCTGAGCTAATCATTGAGGTGTTTTTCCCCAGTGACACATCTTCACAAAGGGAATAGTAATATTTCTATATGAAAATGCATTTGGCAATGCCTGGCGTGGTAGCTGGTGTTTTCTTTAGGTGTATTTAATAGCTAGTGCCACTACTTTTTGTAAGATTTTCCTTTGATTAGATTTCTTTTTTCTTTCTTATTTTAATCCACACATTTTAATTTATACTGTTTATTTTTATATGATTCTTTCACTGAGGCTGTTTGATTTAGATATCTGTTAATTGCTGTTACATAAAATGCAACTACATTAATTAATTAAAAATCTTCCTTGTGTTTTATTATTTCATTTATATATTAATTTCCTTGTGTTTCGTACATTTATAGCCATGTACCACATCATCTGGTGTGATGCAGAAATATTGCTGTTTCAGGAAACATTTAGAATATCAGGAAATTAATTTACATTTCATCTAATTGGACCATTCAGACAGTATACATGTGGGCGCTTCAAGAGCTTCATAATTACCATTTTATTAAATACTGAGTCCTCGCCTTTAGTTTCTTTATTGAGTGATAAGAACTGAATGCTTTGATGAATTATTTGCTGAATTTTGTTTGGACATTGGCTATATAATAGCAATTTTGGCAGAAAAATATGGTTGTCTGATGACTACTTCTGAAAGAGTTAAATTGATTACACAGACAAACCATTAATACCATTCAAATTCAAAAATATATCAATTATCCAGAGAAAACCAATATGACATTGTTCCTTTTAGCTACTTCTTTTCTTGTGAACTATAAATTAGGTATTCTAACAAATACATGAGCAATTTTATGCATGAATTGCATTTTTTCATAGTAAGACTCATAGTGAGTTAAAAAAGGTCTTTGTTCCCCTAGGTAAAGTCAAACAGGGCACACTTCTCATTTGGCCTTTTTTCAGTTACAGTGATTTAGTGAAATCATTATTTTAAGTAAAAATTCTTATTAAATACTGCATTTATATTGCAAGGATGACTCCTATCTACACCTTTAAGCAGCTTCATTACACTGTTAGTTCAGCTCTGTCAGTATTTCTGTGTTAAACTGTTCACATGACTAATTAAAATGTGAATCTAAATTCTATTATCTTTGTTATAACACACCAACACAACATGTTTATGGGTTCTGTAAGCTCATCTAATTTAATATTGTGTTTGTAAGTGAAATGCCCTTAATAGCAACAGCTGCCCTTGGAATGCTGATTTAAATATATATGGACACATGCATGCACATATATATATATCTATATATGCATGTATCAGTCAGATTGCTAGTTTTTACCTATTTCTAGCCCAGTCTTCTTGCTCTCACTCCAGAGGAACAAATCTTTCCACAGCGGACATACTCAAATGAGGATACTAATTTGTATTCAATTAAAAGACAGAGAATTTGGTGCATAAAAGTCATATGCATACTATGCCCTATTCAAGAACAAAATGAAAACAAGCACATAAAGGAAATGTATTTTGATATTTCGTGTTACTCAGGTTCTGGAAAATCAGATATACCCTTCCTTCTTCCAGAAAGATAGGAAATATATTAAATATGCTGTATTTCTGGGTTGCATGGCCTTTAGTGAATGGACTTTGCATCTCCATCACTCTTCATCCTTCCTACCAGGCAGCACCGAGCTCGCTTGCCATTTTCCTTGGTCCTGCTGATATTTCTCCAGTCTTTGCATGCATCATTGGAGCCACAGACTTGAAACTAATATTACAAAATTCAAATTTATTTTATGTTATATTATACCTTGGAATTTTTTCCTGTCATACATAGTAACATCAAATATTAATAGTAATAATAATAAGCAGCAGCAGCAGCATCACCATCATCGTCATCATCATCATCATCATCACAATGATAATAACAATAATAATAATAACATTAATAATAACAACCACAATAACAATGAAAACAGACTTTTCTTGCTTAGATAATCAGAAGCATAGATAGTTTGTCCAAAGGATCTTGTAGTTTGGTATGCTGGAGATTATCCTGAAAGACTTGCTAGTCCTCAGGTTTCAGTGGTAAATTTCTTATTAATAACTCAAAGTAACATACTGTGTGATTAAAGATTATTTGAGAGTTGGTAGAAAAGCCATGGTTATGCAAAGCCTTGTAAGAATATTTTGGGTGCCTAAGCAATTATTTCATTTTGACACATTATGAATACAGTAGGAAGGCCGGTTGTTTGATTTTAAAAAAACCTTAACAAATAAATTAGTCACATTGAAAGGCACAGAATACTGAGTTTTCACTGAGATTATGTAGCATTTTGGTACATATTACAAAGAAGAATCTAATCAGCAGTTACGTTTCTTTAATCTCCAGAGTGTTATTCTCTTCCATTGAAAGAAAATCGACAATTCAAATACCACTGAAAGTCCAGTCAGTATCTATAGCATATATTTTCCAAGTATATTATTGCAATTTCTGAAGACCTTGCAGTCATGTTTTGAACCATGTGTGTAACGTCTGACCTTTCTGTAGGTGAGTTAAAACCCCTGCTCTCTCCAGCCAGATGACTGAGTGTGCTTTTTGAAACAACAATAAAGGTACCTTGCAAAGGAGTTACCAATGTCAATTTTTCAAATCATATTGCTCTGAATTAGCAATTTGCCCCATACAAAATATCTAGACACATTATCTACCGTATTACATCCTTCTGTATGTTTTCTCTTTTAATACAAGTGCCCAGCTTCTTAAACTTGAAGAAGTAGTTAATGAAAGGCAACTTTCAAACTCATTATAAGTGATGAGACCACCAGGAGAGTGGTATTAAACTGCATTAAACTAAGCTACATTATGCTAGATACTATGGAAAATCATATACTAAGCATACAAAAAGCATATCCTTCCCCAAAGTACTTCCATGAAACAGGCATTATAGATACAATTAAGGAAAATTACCTTATTTCAAAGATAGTCTGTGGCAGGAAGAAAGCAAAAGACATTAATCAGAGACTGTGCATAATTCAGATTAAAATAAAAGCTTCTCAATTAAAAATGATGCCTGTACTGAGGAAGATAAAATATGTATTTTTATGTGTTTATTCAGTACTCGTTTGCCCACTCCTGAAGTTTTATTAAAAATTTTGTTTTGGCCTGTAACATCAGTTTTCAAGATTATATGAATGTGAGTAGCTCAATTTGAATATACAGTGATTATAACATATAGATGTAATAGCTGGAAAGAAAAGCACAGGAATGTGATTAAAAACATAAAATAAATAGAATAATTAAAATCAAGACAGAACAAAACACCTAATTGATCTGATTAGCTAAAAGGCAAAAGACACATGAACATTTCAGGAGATGTTTTCTCTCAAAAGACAAATAATTTTTATGGCATGTATTTTTCTACTCTTCACTTTTCACGACATAACCAAGAATGGAAAATACAAGATCTTCACATAAGATGGCTGAAGAAATAAGCTGATAAATGGCTCATTTTGGCTGTTCCAGAGATGTGGTTAATTGCCATAATGAAAAACATTTTGAAGAAAAGTTGAATCCAGATATTACCAATTAATACACAAATCTAAAAAGGAAAAATCTACAGTTAATAGAACAGCACATAGTCCTCGTAATTAAAGCACAACATGAGAGTCCAGTGTCAGAGAAATCCTCTAATTAGCCAGGATTTGAAAAGGAAAGACGAATTGGAAGGTTAGTCAGGGAGAAGCAGTGTGACATTATATTGTGAGAAAATGCCAGGACTTAGACAACCTCCAATCATCCATGTTTCTGGATATGTGAGAGTCTCCACTGGGAATTCTGTCCCAGGTTTATCTGTAACAGCAGCAGCAGTGATAACTCTGCCCCTGGAAGGCAGCTCACTCCCAGTCTGGCACTGCTAAAACTTCAGGGGTTGCTGTAGGGCCCGGCAGGGACGAGGTTCTTGAATAACATTTTTAGCATTTTATGTCAGGAATAGGATGCAAATCTGCACAGGTGGTTTAGGCTTAGTGAAACAAGGATCTTTTTATTAGAACAGTTTCTTGGAGATCACATCACAGCAACATGATTTCTTCTGACTTGCTAATAAAAGGGCTGAATTTAAGGCAAGGAAATCTGCTTTTTCTGCAAGAGACTATATAAATAAAAGAAGAAGCAGAGAAAAAAACACATAATGGACTTATGGACCTCTTTGCTATGTAATTTAGCTGATATATTCCATTAAGTTGCACAAACTTGTTAATTTATATAAGGTATCTTCAAAGTGTAATTTACTAATGGATATATAGTTCATAAAACTGTAAGACAGAGCAATTTCTGTGAAGCTATCTGAAAGATTTTATCAAATGCAGTAAATAAATAAATTACATGCAGGAAGTAATGCAGTATAGTTGGATGATAGCTGATTACAGCATTTCTTAATCAGGACCAATTTCCTTTATTTAAACATGTTTGAACCAGATCATCATAGGATATGATATTCTTCAAAATGTTAAAATTTAACCTCATGTGCAAAATATTGCATCTGACATGTCCAAGGCAAAAATATCTTTGATTGCAGAGGTCCAAGATTACTGCTTCTGTAACACAGACAACTTTTGCAATATACACTAAAAAAGCAGAAATTTGCAGTCTCAACCTCTGTCTCTGAAGGGTAACTATTACCACAACTCAGGATTTTAGAGCCATACTTTCAGCTGAAATATTCAACTTCATTTATTAAAGAGGCAGTGGCAATTTTTTGTTCATTTCCTTAGAAGGACAAAAGATATTCAATGGACTAGGGATATGGTTTGAGGAAACTACTCAGCTAAGAAAAGGATTGCAACTTCAGACAGTATTGCTCTGTACATATCATCAGCATGTCCTGTATTTATTGAGCCATGGTACATTTATCTGGCAGACTCCATACTTTCAAGGGTCTTTGTTACAAATGCTTATGCCCATTTCTATATATTGCAGTATATTTTTAATAGAGATTTTTTTCCTGGGCTGAATAAAGCATTCTATTTCCTCCAAAAAATAGATGTGTCTGGAAAGGAAGAATGTTGTTAGCTGTAATAGCATATCTAAGTGACTTTGAAAAAAAAGAACTCATTAATTTGTAGCTCGGGCTCATTTTGAACTGAAATATTCATGTAGCATCTGAAGGTGTTGACAGTAAAACATCTGGCTTGAACACAGAATTTGCCATTCACTGTACAGAAGTGGTTACTCATTCTCATCTCCCATATGATTCTTTACATACTCATCCTGGCTTGATTACACCCTTCTCCTGTTTCATTTCTGTGACAGAGATGTATTGGCAATGATCATGAGGATTTTCAAAGCAAAGTACCTCTTGTAGTGCTATAGGCCAACGTTTTTAGCCTGCAGCATGTTTGTAATGCTCAGGGTGATTATCACTCCTAACAAAACAGTTCCTAGTGTCTCTCAGCTGCGTTTGCATGTACTTCAGACTGGTGTATGTACTGAAATAAGTAGTAAGTAACCTTAAAGAAGAATTGTCGACTACTGCAGTGCCAACTACAGTTCCCCACCTTTATCTGGAGTGATGTACCTTCTCATATTGAACAAGAAAACACATTCAGCTTCGAATTAACTGTGTCTGAATAGGCTGAGTTATGACATGGAACTTCTAGCATCATGCTACACCTGTTTTATCCAGGCCGAGCTCGAGTACTGACATGCTCAGCTAAACATACATTGAGAGCTGAAGCAACCAAAAAGGGCCTTACTACCCCAGTTCAGCATTTCCAGTAAAATCAGTAATGCTCCTATCCTTTCCTTATATCCTTTTCTATTCCTTAGTATGTGATCTTAATGTCAAAATGAGGTTTTACATTACCTGTCTCTGCTCTGAGCAGCCTGTTTCAGTCCTTTTCACACCCCCCTGTCCTCTGCCCCAGTGCCAAGTGCTGCAGTGTCCTGAGCTGTGCCATGCAGACAGGGGAGGCACCTGAGGGACTAGAACTCTTGGCATTTGAGCCGTTTATCTAGAGCATGTATAATTCACCTCATCCTAAAATAGATAACCAAATCATGAAAATTTAGCTCCTTTGCATACAAAATCTCAAATAATGAGTAGACCAGGGTGAAGCCATGACCATTGCAAGTGAGGTGGATCCCTGACCTCAGGGTCAGGAAAGTGCTATGTGTGAAACAGAACTCACTGAAATTGCATTGCAAAATGCAAAGTAATAGAAAATTTAATGTTGCCAAAACTTCCTACCGTACCAGAGAGTGTGAGTGGTTTTGTTTGTTTTGAGGCATTTTGGGGGGCATGTGTGCACGCAGATTTTTATCTATGAGTTCAAAATCACAAATTTTAAGTGTTTTTATTTGCAATATCTCTTTCTTCCTTCCCCACCCTGCCTTGTGCATGTACTTAATCTTGTTTTGACCATTTCTTTTAATATGATATTTTGTAATGATAGCTGGAAAATATTTGGGACGCTATACAATTTCTTGTAAAAAGTATATTTTTTGTCTATTTCCTTTCATCTAACAATTTTTTTCTCTGATGGATTCCAACATTCTGTAAAATTATTGAGCACTGAAATACTTTGACCTAAAATTAATAGTATTTTGCCACAAACAATAATATGCCAAAAAGATATGAGTCTTTATGGGGTTATTTTAAATCTAATTCTGTGTTTCTCATTTCCACCATTTTGACCTACTTAAATCTTTAACCATGATATGTGACACCCCACATCAAGGTGGAATGTTTAAATCTGAACAGAAAGAGTAGCTGCTACAAGTATTTTCCAGTTTCTGTAAGTCTATTTTATCTATATTGTTTGCATCTTGATCTTCAGTGAAAGAGGCAAACAATGCATTTTGATAGCATCAGTTATTAAAGAACCATGCAGATATTTTCAATTCTCTTGTTGGAATGGAAAGTCTTTTCTTCTCTATCTGGACCTCTGTCATGGAGTTATCACCTATGCTTGAAAAATGACACTTTCTCTCCGTAGAAGTTTCCCACAGGAAGGCATGTTTTTTCAGCACTCTCTGAGATTCTCTGATCACATGCAACTTACAGGGTGATCCCTTGTCCTCTGTTGATAGGATCTTCATTTGTTGCATTTGTGGACACTTTTTCTCTGCAATGTGGACTACCACACTCTTTTTTATTTATTTCTGTCGTGTGTAAAAAAGACACTGAACCAATCAAACCTTTGCAGAGTAAATTTTAACAGTGTAGCCACTGATTTAAATTAATACAAGTATTGTCTGCACAAAAGCATCTTTTCCCTATGGTTGCCAACACCTCATATCATGCATATAGCAGTAAGTAGTCTACAGAGTTGTTGGTGTCTGCACTGCTGAAATGGAAACAACTTATTGTTTTCTCCTCAGATATTTTTAGACAAAAGAGAAGTTGCATTAGGAATGTTTGAAAAATAAAAAGTGATTGAAATAGATTGCTCTAAATTTTAAAAATGTCTTATCAGTTGTAAATGCTGAATTCAAGGTTAAGACATGCCATTTAGTCTGCATATATAAAGCACTTTTTTTTTATATTTGTCCACCCTATTTTCTTATAGTATTGCAAAGTGTGCTATAGATAGGTCTTCATCTGATTTTGTAGACTGAGTGACAAAAGCTTTCAATTACTTTTCCTCAAAGAGCTTCAGAACTGCAGGACATGGTTAATTTTACCAACTCTGAACACAGAGAAATATAGATGTGTTCCCAAAGGATGTTTATCTCGAAACCATGCAGTTGAAAGGGTCTTTAAAAGCTTTCTAGATATTAGAATTTATTTTTGTGCAGCATGAAAGGCCCTACCAAATGTAATTTTTTTTTATTTTCTACTGAATTGATAAAGATGACAATGTGCAAATTATTTGTCTTTATTTCACAGTGTGCCGAATTTGTTTTAAACATTAAGATTTTGAACTTTATTTTTTAAATTAGAACAGCCTGCTCCTATATGTGCTGAAATTTGGAATGCAATGAATTCATGAGAGTGCAAAACACTTGATGACTTAGTCTTTGGTCAAAAATGTAAATAACTTTTATCGAAAAAACATGGTGGGGGAAAGTACAAGAAATGAACAGAGGGTTTAATTTAGTGGTGAACAGCAGATTGCAAATAACCCAGTTCAGATTTTGGTTTCAATAGGCATACTAATTTTAACTTGATTGGGCCACTTTCTGTAAGGAAAAATATCAAGAACAAAAATGAATACCCCCAAACCCTCCCTTCTCCCCTAAAAAATATAAGATATATTAAAAATCCCAAAGCAAACAGACAAAATTAATGTAAAATCAACCCTAAACATTTTAGGCTGTTTAGGGTTTTATTTGGGTCCTTTTTGCAAAGAGGGATAGCTTATAATGAGAGGTTCATGTGCACTCTGTGAATTTGACATTGGAGAGTAGTTTAATGATCGATCCCTATGTAACTCCCTTGACTGCCAGACAGGACATATCCTTTCCATGGCATACACAGAAGTTAAAGATATAAGTTCTTTTTGTGTATTTTAGTTTTGGACACACTTTAGAAATCTGAAAAATACTGACTCTACAGACCATAATATTTTATGTATTGATGAAAATACCTGAATATATAATTATATATTATTGTAATAATGATATGTACTGTATACAAATATATGCATTTATACTGAGAGTAAACAATGGTTTTAAATAGATTGATGTTTATGATGACTCATTGATATCTTGTTATTTTTAAAGAAAAAGTGTCTAGATGATATACTGC
>NW_008652474.1:13484-21883 GCF_000695815.1 Acanthisitta chloris
CATCATGGTTCACCCATCAGCCCTTACCTTACTTGTCACAAATTACAGCGGCAAAATAATTAGCTAAGGTTCCTTTTTTCTGTTTTTGTGTGAAAGATTGATTGGAACAATTTTCTGGATCTGTGACTCCCAAGAAATACCCAAAGTAATGGAAAGCTTGTAAATGTGCCAACAATCTAACTGAACACAGATACTTCTGCCATAAGACTACCAAACCAGAATGGACACATTATATATTTAAAAAACGAGATTTAAAGATGTAGCAGTATTTGAAGAGTGTGAAAAACACAATGTCATGGAGAAGAGAAGGAAGGAGAAACTGAAAATAACTCTAGTGTAAGTGATGCAGCAAAGGATGAACTCTACCTCTAGCAGCAAAGCCATGGGGCAATAAATTCTAAGACATTTCAGCTGGCAAAATAGAAGTGAGCTAAACAGATCCATCAAAACACGTCTGCTGAGAAAGTGGGAAAATATAACAGTGAGTATATCTCAAACATGGGAAAACCTGCTTAACAAGGCATGTAGTAATGGGGCCATTGAATCTGCAATCAGCCTTTACCACTGTCTCTGTGGGTAAAGTACATTAGGGTTGCTAAAGCCATCAGCATGGTCATCCAGAGCATTACTCCCAACCCAAACCTACACTCTCCTCCATCTCCAGCCTCAAGATTGTCTCCAGTTAAGATGCATCCCGGATTCTGAATTTAGCATGAATACCCATACATATACAAAATCTACCCTCAGTGGCACCCAGTGCCTAGCAGCAGACAGTCACTTCATGCTCTAAACTCTGCTCAGAAGTGCTCAGGCACTGACCTCCAGTGCAACAGGACATCTGCATCAATTAATCTCCTTAGATTCTTTCACCTCTAATTTCTCACCTGAATTTTCTTGCAACTGATTTGAATATGGGTTTTTTGTGTTTTTCTTTCTTGAAAAATTAAAAAATACCATCTTTGAAATATACCTCCTACTTGGTCTTCCAGTTACAAATTACAGTCAAGTTTTTGACATTTAGGTCAAGTATTTCTTTAAAGGCTTGACAGAAAGAAGAGATAAATGTATGCTACAAGTGTATGTGTTACATTTCAGATTCTCATGACAAAAAAAAAAGAGGTGGAAGAATAACTGCATTACATCTTTTATGCCTCCTAATGCCCCAGGCTAATAAAATCAAATATATAAAGCTATTTCTTAATTCATGCATTTGCAATGTTTTCAACATCATTAAGAGCAGATTTCCAAGTCTGCCCTAAGTCACTGAGTATTTCCTTTATGTGACAAGGAATTTTGTAGAATAAAATCAATTAATATATACTATTCAACAACTAATTGTTGAATTACTGGAGATTTTTCAGTCCTTAGGTACATATTTTCAGCTTTATGCTCAAAAGTATCAGGCCTGCTAACAGTAACAGCAAATATATATTCAATTTTAGCTGTGGAAATGTAAAATCTTTCAAGTGAAGAGCAAAGATATAGGTGTTAATACTTGACCTTGGCAGGGAGAGCAAAGGAATAGCCCACTGAGACTTACAAAAACACTGGAATATTGGGCAGTTGAAAGCAACAGAGATTTGGGAGAGGGCAAAACCAGAAGAGAGTGCTGTCACTACAGTGTAAGAGGGATTCAGCACTCCAAAAAAGAAGCCAAATGCAAAGAAGCCCTTGAATTCATCCAGACTACTCTTCGGGTGCAAGGGCACTCAGAACTTCCAAAGGATCCTTTGTACATGTGTGTGTGCCAGTATTATCCATACGTGTTCTTGCTAACATGAATAGACTTTGGTTACTGAACCTTTTGCAAACTGTATGCATCCACTTGCTTTCTCTGTTAGGTACTCCAGAAGGTCTCTGCCAGTATCAGAGAGGGGTTTTTTGCACACAGCTAGCAAGCATGGCCAGTTGTGAAGCTGGACATCAGAGGAATTAATTTCCCAGACTTTAGGCCACCAAAGCACTGCCAGATTGTAGCTGGATCACGTCAGTTAACCAGAGGAAATGGTGATTCAGAGACCTGCTCAGCAGGATGCCTGAGCACCTTCTGAGTTTCTAGTGTCTGATCAGTGCCACGATTTAAGATGAGAAACCTCAAATCCTTAAAACTGGCCCTAGTTCAAACTTTGCTAACCATGTCCCCAAAACATAAGGGTTCCTGATGTTTCTTACTGGAGTAATTATCATTTCAATTTTTCTTGTGCATTATTTAAAATGCAGTTCCACTGATTATTCACATGCTTGCAATGAGTGCCTTCCTCAAGCAGATCACGGTGGGTGAGCTCCCAAAAGTGCCACATCTCCCTGTGCTTGGCTGCAAACAGGAGGGAAATCCCTGCTGCCATAAATCTGCAGCATCACACATCTTCCCAGGGCCACCCTTGATGTCCCCTCTGCTGCCAGCCCCTTCTCAAAATGGGTTGGAACAGTTAGAGATAAACCTCCACCTGCTTCCCAGGCCCTTTGAAACCATTACTGCTCAGCAGGGTCCCAGGTAGCTAGGTTTGTGCAAAAGTATTACAGAACCAAAGGTATGAGCCAAAGCTCTAAACATTGTCTGTGTCCTTTCTCACCTGCAAATTATAGTGGGTTGTGAGGTAATCTGACCTTATGCCAATGAATGTATCTGGATCTAAGTGAAGTGTGGGCCTGACTCCTCTCCTCCTGTCTATGCACTGAATATCTTGCACTGCTTTTGTCTTAGCCTTGTGAGCTGTATGAAGCACAAACCACCAGCTCTGTCTTGTGTCCTGTATGAAGCACAAACCACCAGCTCTCTTACATACTTGTTTTTGATACCAGAGCTGTTGAGACAAACATGCAACTTACAGACATCTGCCTAAAAAATGAAACATTTCTATTGTGCAGCCCAGGAGAGGAAAGAAACCATCCCTTCCAGTGCACCTGGTGATTTTGCTTCCCTTTTCTTTTCTTCCTCAATTTCCAGAAAGGAAACGATGCCGCTGAGCTGCACTTGGGAAGTGAGGGAGGGAGCTGGTGACAGTCTGCACTGCTGACACAGTGTCACTGTGTAATGAGGCATGTTTTACCATGTCAGCGATGCATCAAGCCTGGGAAATGCTTTTAAAAAATTAACTGCGTGGAAAAGGGTTTTATAGCCTACTTTTTTGTTAGTGTTTATAATTGGGCTGCACAAGCAAAACAATCTATGGGCTTGCCAGGCTATCAGCAGGGGCTCTGATACATGGCCGTGGTGCCAGCATCTCCTAGAAGAGTCTGTGGTTTGGGGTTTGGGCTGTTATAATGTTTCATACCAAGACAAGTATTTTATTGTCTTACAGAAGAAGGGTGGACTTTTGGCACTATTCCAGTTTTCACATTACCTGCTGTGTCTTCAGCTTCAGAGATTTCCTGCATGTTCTTTATTTGCTTCTTAGTACAATATTCCTTACAAATTGTTTAGTACAGTTATATTTTGCTGTTTTGAATCTGCAAGTGTATGCAATACTACATATTTAATGTAAACATTTCCTAAACTGCTATTGATCAAAAATGCTGCAATATATGCCAGAACTCTACATTCACTATTTATAACTGGGAAAAATTACAGGAGCTAAAGAACGTTGTCCAGTATCACATTGGTGATAAAATCATAACCAGGGAGAGGGAGAATGTGAGGATCTTTTGTTGCAATATCCTATGGCATGGGAACTCATGACCTTCACAGCCCTCCAAGAGCCCACAGGGAGGGACTGATGGGGAAATAACAGAGTCCTTATCCCCATCCCCTCCACTAAAGGACACATTTGTGCCTTGCAGGCAGGTCGTATGAGCCAATGAGAAGTCTGTTTTCAGATATCAGCTATATTTTTCATCCTTTTGTGCTTCATCTGGTCCTTTTGCAAAACAAAAAAAAAGTATGAGATTTGAGTCCTAAAAGTTGTAAGGTGGGTATCTCAAAAGAGTTTCATGAAGATCCTCCTTATTTCCCCTTGCCATGCAAGTGGGATGCTGGGTTTTTTTCTAAAATTTTTAGTGCTCTAAAATCCACTTGACCCTTTAAGTCTTCATATACAGAAACTGCATGAGGCTTTGTCCATTAAATACATAAAATACTTCAAGAACATCAAGTGTCAGACACAACAGAAGGTTAATTGCAATTTTACAAGGGTACCTGGACGAATACTTTCAGTTGTTACAGTTGTTAAATAGCTTGAAAAATGGAAAGCATTATGTAGGAGTGTCCTGGTTTTAGCCAGGATGGAGTTAATTTTCTCAGTAGCTAGTGTAGTGCAGTGTTTGGATTCAGAGTGATAATACTGTTGACAATACACTGATGTTTTGGGTTTACTGAATTGTGTTTATCCTAAACCAAGGACATTTTCTTGCTTGTGTCTCCTGCTCTGCCAGTGAGAAGATACACAGGACACTGGGAGGGAGCACAGCCAGGCCAGGTGAGCTGCACTGGCCAAAGGGCTATTCCCCCATGGCACGTCATGCCCAGGGTATCAGCAGAAGGGCCGAGCCGGGGGAGGTTCGGCTTGTGTCGCTCCGCGGGTGCTGAGCAGTTGGATTGGGCATCGCTGAGTTTGTTCTTTTGATTAGCCATTAGCATTTCAGCTCATTCTACTCTTTATTATTATTAAACTGTCCTTATCTCAGCCTACATATTTGACTTTATTTGTTCTCCTCCCCATTCCTCCTGGTTGGGTGGGAAGAGGGCGGAGGAGGGAATGTGAGCCGCTCCATGGTTCTTGGCTGCTGGCTGGGGTTAAACCACTGTCCTTACACTTCAGGCCAGTCAAAAAGATCATTTACAAATTAATTTGATCAACAGTCTAACCAGGGAGGATGTCACAGTGTAAAGTATTCTGCTTTTACATGTGGTTCCTTTGAGTTTTGTGTGCCCAGAAGAAAGCGCCGACTGCTTATGCAGGTGCAATTACATTTGTACAAATTGATTTACACGTCCACAGCCAGGAAAAGCAGGTGTTGGATGTCTTTTTTTGTAAGGCAGCAGCAAGACTGGGCTTCTCCACAAAGAAAGGTGAGCTGGGATGAGGTGACAGCAGGGCAGTGCCCTTGCTGACCAGGGATGCTCTGACACAGTGCCCAGACAGGAGGAACAGAGCATGTCCAGCAGCTTTCACCAAACCCAGACAGCAGTGCTGGTCACTAGATAGTCCACCAAGATAAGGGAGAAGTCTGAGTCAGTAAAGCAAGGGTCAGATCAACAAAGTGCAAGGCAACCTCTTTGCCTTGTACATTTTTCAGTGATCTGCCAGGTCACATCTGAATTTATAGTATAAAATGTGTTTCACATAGGTTGGATAATTGCTGTCATTGCTAGCTCTGGTTTTATTGAAACCCCAGGGCTTCAGTTATTTGGGAATGTGTATTTTTTTGTAATAATAATTTCAATAATAATAATAATAATAGTAAGTAATAAGAGTAAAATTATGCTAATATAATTTTACATATGGCTTTACTGACTGCTGTGTGTCTAGCTCCATGACTGTCTGCAGTCCTGCAGGCACTACAGTATGCGAGTAATGGTTCTACTGGTCTTTTTCTCTAAATGCAAGAATCATGAAACTTCTAACAATACAGTGGTCTACAGAACGCTGAGTTCTGAAGGACATCTTAGGAGCATAAGTATATAGCCAAGATGATGAACATCTAGACCAAACTGCAATTAAATCTTGAAGCTGATATCTTTCTAGGCAGTTGTTTTTACCTTCAGGTTGCACAGCTGTTTAGAGAGGTTTTTTTCTGTGTGCCCGTTAATAATGTGACATTTGACACACATCTTGTGATAGGAAGTTTTAACACACACCTTGTGATAAGAATGCTATTTCCAAGGCCCTTCTGTCATTACATAAGCCTGTCTTAAATTGCCATTGCATCTTACATGCATTTATGAATTTGTTTGCATAGGTCAGGACTCCTATTCCTTACACTTCCTTTTTTCTGTCCAGATGAAAATTTTTGAGAACAGAACAACATCACAACTGAACACATCAGGATGTGAAATTCCCATATTCTGTGCTCACTTACAACCCCATTATGGAAATGAGAGAGGAGGTTTGGAATGACCTCAAGCACAAAGAGAAAGGACCTGTGTCCTTGGCAGTGCTGCACCAGCTGCCACTCAGACTGCTGCCAACTGAAAGCAAGTTTGAATTTGTCTCGTGCATGTGGGTTCTGTTTGTTTCAGGTTTTCTCGGGCACCGACTTTTGTTTCTCTCTTATACTGAATATGCTTAGACTCAAACTTGAGTGGCAATGTCAAAGTCACAATGTCAGCAGAGCAGCAAGGAAATGGTTGGATTCTTGGGGGTCTTAGAGGTCTCTTCCAACCTTGATGATTTTATGATTCTATGCCAAGAGGCAAGTCTTTGCATCGAAAACACAAAATCAAATCCTTCTTTGATCATGAACCTTCTCCTCACTTTTAAGGTAATTGTTTGGAAAGAAAGGACCACTGTAATATTTGCTCTTCTCTTGCTCCGTGTGCTCTGTATGTAATTGAGATGGTTAACCTGTAATGACAAGGGACCAAATACATCTGTGTTACCACTTGACCACTGACAGTTCTGGCTGATGTTGAAATTCAACCTACAAATTAATTTTGCACTTTAGCACTTTTAGGTTATCATTATGAGGCTTACTAGTGCTAGAAGTACATATTTCAGTTAGTTTTTACTACTTCTTTATTACCAACTAATTGCTGAAACCTAAACTCTCCAAACTTAGAGTTATCACTCTAAGTATGGTCACAAGTGTGGTCACAAGTATGCTAATGTAGTAATTGATAACTTCCCAATTTCTTGCTACCATTTTGCCTGAGTTCCAATGGTAATTAGATAAAGAGGATATAATTATACTTACAGCCATTTTGGGTAGTTCAAAGGCAGCCTTAAATGAATAGTGGAAACTATTGCTAAAGAAGTGAAGTCCTGTTCTTACATCTCACATTCTGTCTGTCTAAGCAGCATTTTCTATCCAGTTATGCAAATTATATTTGCATTCTTCTTCCTCTGTAAGGAACATATTTAATGGTGAAAACTACACTCTTCATCAGCATAGGCAACTTTTAAATCTCAATATTAAACTTCTATCTGCCTTAGGTAGCAAACTTTTGGTAGAATGTGCAAAACATGAATCCATTTTGCACTAAGGCTGCAAAACCTGCAGAAGCAGTCTGATGGTTGTAGGCCAAACAAGCAATAATATTTTTGTCTTTTTGCTACTACTTTCAGAAAAGTGTCACTTTACCAGCTAATCATTCACACCTCAATCCCGTGAAACTCACACTGGCAAACTTTGTTCCCATTGTATGTAACAGCACACACACCTCATCAGGCACATGATGTCACTAAAGAGGATGTATGAATGAGGGCAGAAAGCTAAAATGCATGAGTTGCTAACAGAGCCGTGATTTTCTCCATTTGTAGCTAATAAATCTGCATCACTAGGTTTCTTTCCCCAGCCCCAAGAGCTCATTTCTCTCTGTACTGAAGATCCCACCCTTCCCAGTTATGACAAATGTTGAGTTAATTGTATGTGCAGCTGCTTTCTAATGGAAGGGTAAAGGCACCTCTGGGCAGGAGGACTGGAAATGACAATTTATCTTTTGTTGACTGGGGGATCTGTATTCAGTGTTGGTTGTGTGAACAAATGAAAATAAGAACCCTCTTGACATTGGGGCCTGCTTCAGTAATGGGCATGTTAATCCTAATTTAGTTCCACAACTAGAACTGCAAATGTTCGGTAGGAATACTTGGTTGTGCGAAATGAGGATAATATTTCCATCTTAAAGATGGATAATTAGTTAATTAAAGCTACTAGGGGAAAGAAAAATGATAAATAATTCCACTGGGATATGTATCTAAATCTGTATATGGACAAGTCCTGATCTTAACTGAAGGAGAAAATACACAAAGTGAAGTTTGGGAAGGGGGGGCATGAGGTTGTTCTGATTTGCTTTTGTTTGTGAGGTTTTTTTACTTAAAACATTGCAATTAAGTAGAGGAAGTTCTATGTGGTGGTTTTCTTGTTTTAGTTTTTAAATCCAGGTGCAGAAGCTACAGCAATTAATATTAATCTGAATTTGATTATTTGGCTCTTCAGCATTTCGTTGGATTATGTTGACTTTGTAATTTGATTGCTACACAGATGTAAGCTGTGTTGATTGCATTAAAATATGCAAAGGAAATGAAAAATATTATCAAGTGACATTCAGAAAACAGTTCTTCCTTGCTAGCTGTGAAGACTTCTTTTTGGGAAGACAAAAGCAAAGGAAATTAGTGATTATACTCTAATGTCAACCATAGAGTAAGAAATAATCCCTCTACATGGATAATAAGTATTTAGGCTGTAATGCTTCATTTCTGGATTAATATGTGTTATAGAACTAATAAAACCTTAATAGACAT
>NW_008652475.1:0-5746 GCF_000695815.1 Acanthisitta chloris
TATCTAAGTCATCGGAGTCAAGCACAAAGATGAATGCATTTTAGTACACCTAAAAAAATAGGAGCTGAATTGGGTTTGGCAGTGGGAGAGACTACAGGGGTGGCTTCTGTGAGAAGCTGCTAGAAGCTTCCTCTGTGTATGACAGAGCCAACACCAACTGGTTCCAAGTTAGACCCACTGCTGGCCAAGGCCATCAGTAATGGTGGAAGCCCCACTGGGATTTAAGAAGGGTGAAGAAAACCATTCACTAACTGAATGAAGAGTGAGAATATGTAAGAGAAACTACTCTGCAGGCACCAAGGTCAGTGAAGAAGGAGTTTGTTTATTCATGCATGTATATGTGCACATATACATAGCTAGACTATTCATTAGGAAGGAAATTAATATTTTCTACAGTGGTTTCTATGAACAAATTCTATGTAGAAGTTGTTTCTATGCACAAATTCTTTTTTAACACTGGCATCATCATGAGTGATGGAGCACAGACAAAATGCAAATAATAAAAATTTGGAGGTGTTGCAAGTAAGCTCTTCTTTACCTCTAGTGACTACTACCTTCATCATGTACAGATCCACATTTGAGCAAAGAACAGAGGTAAGATGTATGTGAAATTAACCATCTCTAGTGATAACCATTAGGAATTGTGTTTCAGTGGTGGAAAATGATTATCACTGGGGTAAATCACTGGAAATATTTTTGAAGTATTTGAGCTGAAGAAATAAAAATGGTTTGGAAGAGGTACAGTGAGAAATATTACACGTACTGAGTGACAAAAATACTTCTCCTTCTCTAAGATTTTATCCTTCTCTGCTGCTTTAATTCATTTATAGTATGTGCCCTTTTAAAACATAGAGCAGAAAATACAATGAGAATACGTTTTTGTGCTAGGCACAATGTGTTAATGCTACAGATTTATTTAAGATCTTGTGTGGCTTTGGCTATGCATCCATTAAATTCCATAAACATTCACATTCTTTGGTATATTTTAGTCCTTGACAAAAAAACATCCAGTTCAGGTTTGTATCTGAGTGCCTCACAACAACTTATGTGTTTTATCTTTATAACTAGCCTACTAGGTAAGGAAAAAAGTATCTTCACTTTAGTGAAGGATGAGATAGTCCATATGCCTTGTGAGCACTCAGACAAGAAGTCTTGTTGTTGTAGACCCACCTCTAGCACCTTTCAAACTGTGCACAGCAGAAGAGTAATGGAGTGCATTAGTGAGGTATTGATTTATATTCTTACTCACTAGTAAGTTCAAATAAATGTAGAAATGCATTAAGCTTTCTGGTTCAAGCCAGACACAGGCTATGACAGGTATGTCTAGGGACAAAATAAGAAGCAGCATGGTGCAATACAGAGAATATCAGAAATTCTTAGCTGTGGTCAGTCCTGACTCCATGGGCAATTATTACACAAAAATATACTATCACTGGACTGCTGAAATTTCAGCTGCTGAGAAAGTGCTTAGAAATGCATTAAGCTTTCTGGTTCAAGCCAGACACAGGCTATGACAGGTATGTCTAGGGACAAAATAAGAAGCAGCATGGTGCAATACAGAGAATATCAGAAATTCTTAGCTGTGGTCAGTCCTGACTCCATGGGCAATTATTACACAAAAATATACTATCACTGGACTGCTGAAATTTCAGCTGCTGAGAAAGTGCTAACCCAGTTAGCACAAAAATACACTATCACTGGACTGTTGAAATTTCAGCTGCTGAGAAAGTGCTAAAACAACCCAATTCTGGTAGCATGGCTAATTTGAGCTTCTAACTCCAAAAGTTATGGGTCAGACATCATCATGTCTCTCTTCACATATGCTATCCAGTTGAAAATGCTCTTTCATTAACTGACAGGGTTTGTTTTCTTAGTCAATTTTGTGCCTGAAGAGGGGAGAAGTGGGACTGGTGTTATCTTATTGTCACATGTATATAAGCCAGAGGCTGAAACAGCAGAACATGTACATCTTCTATAGCCAGACTGCCACTTGAGCTGGGCTTGAAACATTAGGGACTCACCACCAACTACAAATATGCTTCACACACCACACTACAGACTGCAAGGTGGAGAGTTTATAGCAAGCCTGGTTTTTTTATCCCCATCTAGAATAATATTCCCTAATTTATTCCAGACATATGAAAGCATTGAAAAGAATGTGGACACACAATATACTATCATTATTTACACACAGAGCCCTTGAAGAAAAAATTTAAATGAAGTCAAAGAAAATGGGGGACTGATTTATGGCAAAGATATTTCACAAATGAAACTTGTAAACCATTAGCGTCAATGTAAAATTAAAAGCAACTAAGCTGTTAAAAGTAAGCTGAGTGTTTGAGTAAGAAATTTTTTGCTGCCCATCATGAGGAAATGATGAGGAAAAAAAACGTGAAAAAAATCAAGAAAAAAATGGCAAAAGACATTTTTCTCTATCCTTCTTAACGGCATAGTTCCTTAACGACAAACGATGAAGAAAACAAACTGTTTAGTGCAAAACTTAGGAATTTACCTCTGATTTTATGTCAGTAAATAAGAAATGCATATTTCAAATACTTAATAAGCAATAATAAGCTGTTTGCTTACCCTGAGTCATCCATCACACAGAAGTGCATATTTATACATTCCTGCCAAGCACTGCTCTTTTAGGCAGCATCTGGGAAAACTTGCCTGTTAAACTGTTTCAGGCTGAAGTCTTGGCTTTGATTTCATCTTGTTTCTCAAACACAGCTCTTCATTTTACTTCCCCATCTTATTTCTAGACCTCAAACACAGCTCTTCATTTTACTTCCTCAACTGCAGATCAGCCTTGGTCCACCCCACCTCTTTCTTGCCTCAGAATCTGTTGTTGTACAAATTCTCCATCCATCCTGATCCAACTCATACCCTGATCTATCTCTTTAGCCTTGGTGTGCATAGTTTGTCTTTTGATCCTCCCCTCAAATTCCAGGCAAGTTCTTGCTACTTCCCTTTAGCAAAACATTTGCCAGCTTTTCTGGCTTCTAGTGCAGGTGGTCATTATTATGGCATCTTGCTTCAGCCTACACAGTGGTGATTTCTATGTCCTCAAAGACCTCCTTGAAACATCATGATTTAAACTGTGCATTTCGAAAAACATTTGGTTTATGATTATATTATTGTATTAAATAAAAGGGAGCTAAAATTACAGTACAGGGGTAATTTGCAGTGTCTCCAAATGATCTCTCTTATGTATTTCTTTAACCAGTAAAGCACTGGATTGTTTTCCTCCATGAAAGTCAAGAAAATGGGCACAACACAGATTCCAGCTCTTAAATAGCACCTTGTTTTCTGTGCATCAACACTAGAAATACAGAGGTCAAATTTTACTATAATCAATATTTAGAAGTTTGGGTAGGTTTTTTTGCAGATGTTGATGACTGAACAATGAGTTTAGGCTTGCAAAAATGAGCTGGGCTGGGCTGGGCTGCTTCCTTTGTGCAACCTGACCATTAACCTGGTCTAGTAGAAGGTGTCCCTGCCCATCACAAGGAAGTTAGATGACCTCTAAGGTCCCTTCCAGCCCAAACCACTCCATAATTCTATGATTCTATGGTTATGGTGGTCATTACAGTTATAAAATGACCTGAGCTTTGCAACCCTCCTTTTCTAGCACTCTGGACTTCATGGGGAATTATCATCCTTATTCCTATTTCTTTGTCTTAAGGCTCTTGCTATTTCCTAATTTTGCTTAGGAGTCTCACACTGCAGTGTCCTGTAAACCATTTCTTTGGCTTTTTTTGCAGTTGATTTTCAAAATGCAGTTGATTGGAGTTGCAATTTTTTTTTTGCAGTTGATTTGCAAAATGCAGTTGATTGGAGTTGCAATTTGATTAAAGTGACTTAAGAACAAAATCTTCAATATGGAGAAGTTTGATTTCTTTCCTCCAGATTTGAAGCACGGATAGCAAAAATTATAAGCAATTAAGGTTTAGATGTTGCCCTGCTTATATCTTAACCTGTTTCTGGCCACAGAATTTATTGACACCCCTAGGTGTCAAGCATTTCCCACTTGATCATTCTAATCTAGTACCAAGAAATTGCCTTAATACCTTTACATTGGAATCAATAAGAATCTTCTTGAGCTTTGCATGGAGATTCAAGATTGCTGATGTTCAATATAAAATGTTTTAGCCTTTTCTAATCAAAATGCTGTTTTCTAAGAAACTTGCCTGTTATACTTCTGGAAATATTTGTGTTCCCACAAACTTAGAGTACTTATTTTATCAAACATATCCCTAATATGTACATGCTGCTGGTACTTTTAATTTTCCAAATTCACATGACTCATCCCAGGCCTTACATCCTCTCTCCTCTGGGCATTGTTTATCACTGTAGTAAACATCATATATTTCATCTGGAAGGCAGTTTGACCAAGTGTGAAGATTTGCTACATCTAACTGACAAGGATAAACTATTTATACAAATCAGAAGCAGTGTAGCTTAGAATTTAGTTTTAGGTGAATAGAATTTACATCCCCATAGTGAAATGAATAAGCTTTTTGCTTTATTGGCTTTTGACAGAGCTGTAGATACAAATAGGCATTTGCTGAGGCTGCAGAAAATGTTGCAGTTTAGTTCTGACGTATCTTATATTGCATTTAGTGCAACACACACAAGATGTAATACTGCTTTCTCACATCAAATATACACTGTAATTTTAACATTACATTTGTCCCAACAAATTCGGAGTGTTTAGGGTAAATACATCTGTATGTGATGATATTGGTAAGTTGTATGTGCTCCAAAAGACTGAAGATTTTTAAATTCTCTTGGGGTAAATTAGAATGCAAAAGCTGAATATTTCAGAGTTATTTGCCTACTTTCTTTCCCTGTTCCCCATCTGAACATTTTCAAATATTCCACTTGTACAACCTTGTTGAAACAGGAAGGTTTACATTTTTTTGGTCTCTGAACCATAAAGGTTCTTAAGCAAATTTCTTCTGTAAACACAATACAAATAGCATCAAAGAAACATTTTCTGGAAGAAGAATAATCCCAAGTCTTCCTGCAAGCATTGGGTTTGGAGCATGTAAATGCAAGTTTGGGTTTGGAGCATGTAAATTGGGTTTGGAGCATGCAAATTTGGTTTGGAGCATGCAAAAGTAAATGACTTTTTTGATAAGGTATTCTGGGACCAGAAAGCCAAAACAAACTGAAAAACATACCTGTCTGATGACTCCTCAGATTCCAAGTAAAAATGAGTCAAAGCAGCCAGAAGAATCATACCAGACCTCCTGCTTCCCTGTGAGAAATACAGGAATGGGATCAATGACAAAACTGAGGGCAAAATAAATGAGTTACTATTTGTGTCACATTACCAATGTAAAGCATTCCATGTATATTTTTTTCCTTTGTGCAAATTATCTCAGGTTTGGATTCTGGTTTGTTTCTTACTTCTTCAGACTGAAAACCAAAACCTTGTTCTAAATGATTAGGTGATTTAAGGCAGTTTAACCTTTTAAAGTAGCTATCAATTTTGTATATATCATTTCTTGAAATCTTAGGTGTCTTTAGGAATTCAAAGTTACTCAAATGTGAAGGCTATAAAATGCTCTTTGCAATTTTCACTTTGAATATATACTTCTTGCATATCTATATGATAGAAATGACTGATGGACCCAAGCTGAATGGATTCCCTGAAAATAACTTCATCTATTTGAACTCATCTAATTGCTTTCATATATGGTACAACTTCAGAATCCCTGAGACAGATTATATATATATA
>NW_008652476.1:0-1741 GCF_000695815.1 Acanthisitta chloris
GGGCGGCAGCCGCAGCCCCTCTGCTCACAGCCGGGACAGAGGCCACTCGCCTGGTGGGCCCTGGCACCCCACAAAGAGGAGAGCCTCCAGCTGCCACGACTCTCCCCAGCCCAGCAAGAGGCCACCCCATGGGCAGTGCTAGCAGGGCTCTTGCAGCACTTTAGGTGCAGTAGTGAGTGGTAGTAGTTAGTTGCAGTTAGCTTTAGTTGCAGTAAGTGAGTAGAAAAATAAATTGTTATTTCCTTAACACCGTCTCTGGGCACTGCTTTCTCCCACTTCTGCTGCCTTTCCCCTTCCCTTCATGCCCCACCAAGGGTGGCAGCTCCATGCTGGGGCCATAGCCATGTGTCCCTGGAGCTTCAGGACCTTGTTGTCAGTGCCTCTTCCCACAGGAAATCCTACTGCAGTCGCACACAGTACGGCAGATGCCAAGGGCAGATGGGGCAGGAGGGACAGCTGGTCTTCTCACAGTTCCAATGGGCATTCAACTGGGTATCACCCCTGGCTTCTGCTGGCAGGTCCCAGTTGCCCCACCTGGTCTCAGGGCCATGAGGGCCATCCCAAGCTCCTCCCAGCAAGAAGGAGCATCCTCAGAGTCCAGTACCCCACTCACGATCGAGAGGCAATCTTTTAGTTCTGTTTGATGTGTTAAGGACTCTTCAGGTATGAACTTTTTTCCCACAGAGTAATAACATCCCCATTTGTTTTAATGTTATACCTTTGTCTTTAGCAAATGAAATATTGCTCTTAGATGACATGCTGCCTAAATGTGGTTTTACTTACAGAAGTAGGGAGGGTAGGATAAGACACGCAAAGATGTCGTACATTTTCATGGGCTTTATCTAAAAAGATGACCAAACAATTTTATGCTGCTTTGGGGCAAAACCCCAAAGTCTGGTTTTTGAATGTCTGGAGAACCTTAAGTGCATTGAAAATCAGACAGCTTTATTCAGGGGCTTAACTAAAGACTCCCTTAACCTGTTCCAAAATAAACCTGAGAAGAGACAGATCAGGAAAAAGTAGGCACATAAGAAAAATTTTGGGCAAGCCCTTTGAAAATGTGAAGTAAGCCTCTTCTGCCATTGAGCTCTGATCCTCCCACTGTGCCCTCGACCACCGGGCAAGGGCAGCCGTGGTGGATGAGGGCAGCTGGGCCTGGGCTGGGTGTGCCTGAGCTTCCCTCTGTGCTGAAGGCAAAAGCAGGGCTTGCCCGTGGGTGAGCAGAAGGCTGCAACCTAGCAAAAGACCTAGTGAATGCATGTGCAAAGTGCAAGTGGGAAACTGAACAGAATATTTGGTTTCCTATATTCTCTTTAGAATCCTGACTTCGCACCAGTCATGGGAGACAAAAGAGTTTGCAGAAATCCGTTGGGTCTGGGGTTGTTTTCTGTTGTTCATGGGGTGTTTTTTGTGGATCTTTTTACCAGTAGACAACTACAGCACTAAGGTGATTCCCTCAGGCTGAAGGAGCTCTCCTGCCCCAGGTGCTCTATCAGAGTCACTTTAATGACTGTTACTACATTTACTATCACTTCTACAGTTTGTGTAACAACGTAGTAATTTTTGTCAGTGAGAACGCCTTTGGAAGAACACCAGAAGACACCTTGAGCAGAGAGGAAGAGGTATTTTCAATGCGCCACCAAAGAAAACAAAAACGCTTCAGTAACAATGCTGCTTCTTAGTTCTACGCTTCTAAAAATGCATCAAAAAATATGTTTGTAAGAACAAGTCCAGTGCCCTG
>NW_008652476.1:1761-2980 GCF_000695815.1 Acanthisitta chloris
AAATGGGTGAAGAGATGAAAGCATAGAAAAACCGCTGGCAGAAAGAAAAACGTGTCTCTGAAACAGCAGCAGTCAGAAGGTTCATGCGAGGGCACAGGAATACGGAGAAACGGCAAGGAAAAGCAAGGAGAAAAATATGTCCTTGAAAAAAGTCAGGAGAAATTGGACCATGAAGCCGTTTGTTTGAGAAATGCCCTAGCAGGTGTCCAGAAGGAGCGTTCGGCTCTCCTGGCAGCCTGTGCCCTGCTGGCAGGGGCCCCGTGGCCTCTCTCCAGCCGACTGTGTGCCGTGGCTTCCCAAAGAGACCTTCTCCAGGATCAGGACAACGTGGATGAGTTGGAGAGCCGGAAGATCAGGACACCAGTTCACGCTCTCCCTGCTGAGGAGCAAAGCAACCAAGGCGAAGCAAGGCGGAGGCAGAGAAAAGGCAAAGGCCTGAGTTACGTGTTCCGAAGGGCCGTGATTGCAGTTTTGGCAGCTAACAGACTGAAAGCTGTAGCCCAGTCTTCCAGTTGCCTCTTCACCTGGACAAATGGCTCAACAGGAGATGCTGGAATTCCAGTTTGTGTGGGAGAATCCAAACGCAGGCGTAATCTGTCAGGGGAAAGAACTGACTGTGTTGAAGTACTCAGCAGGTTTACCTGCTCTAACCTCCACGCTGCAATAGTCAGTCCCGACACCGAAGTGCAGGGGGTTGTGAACAAAGCAGATCCAAAGTCCTGCCTTTCTGGACACTTTTACGCGCAGCGAGGAACTCCTTGTCAAAACTTGTGGACAAGCTGAATGTAATCATGGAGACAGCTGCACTGGAGCACAGCAAGGGCATCGCTTTTCTGGAGAAGGACTCCTTGCCCCAGAGGCTGCCTGGAAGCCTGGCTGTGTGACAGGCAGGCAGCGGGAAAGCAGCATGCCTGCAGGAGGGAGTGTCTGAACATGCACAGACTTCACCAGCAGAGGTGGAGAGCTGCTCCCTGCGCGTGCAGCTTGCAGGACTCAAAGGGAATTTCAGTGAGCGGGAGAAAACAAGCTGACAAAGCCCAGAGCCTGCAAGAGCAGCTAAGTAGGCTTCAGCAAGAATCGATCGGCCATGATTAAGTGATGCATTCCACTAGGAGCAGCAGCCAGAAACGCTTTTGGAGAGGAGGGGCAGCAGCTGCAGTAGCTCAGTAACAAGCCAGAATTGCGCCCCAGTGAGGAAGCAAAGCATCTGCTGCTACAG
>NW_008652477.1:0-559 GCF_000695815.1 Acanthisitta chloris
GGGACCCCCCACACCACCCCCAGACCCTTCTAAGGGTCCCGGGATGACCCTGGGACCCCTCAAACCCTCCTGGGACCCCCCAAAACCCCCTCCCAGTTACCTCCCAGTCCCTCCCAGTTGCCCCCGGAGAGCCCCTAGTGACCTCCCAGTCTCTCCCAGTCCCCTCCAGTCATCCCCAGTTCCTCCCAGTCCATCCCAGTTCCTCCCAGTCCCTCCCAGCCCCTCCCAGTGCCCCCAGTACCCACCCAGCATCCTGCAGTGGTGCAGGGCCCAGCAGTAGGTGTACAAACACTCCTCGAGGGACCCCAAACCTCAGCCCATCACCCCCAAACACACCCGAAGACCGGGTGGGTTTGGGGGGTTTTGGTTGGTCCCGGGTGGATTTTGAGGGTCCCAGGTGGGTTGGTGGATTTTGGGTGGGTTTTGGTGGTTTTGGGGTGTCCCAGTTTTGGGATGACCCCCCGTGTGTTCCCTCAGGATCTCTCTGAACACTCTGACGCTGTCGGTTCGGAGCGAGAAGGTTTATACTCGGCACGGGGTGCCAATCTCTGTGACGGGC
>NW_008652478.1:0-3104 GCF_000695815.1 Acanthisitta chloris
GAAGGGCTTGGGGGTGAGGATCAGGGGTTGTCCCCACGGGGATGGGGAGAGATATGGAGGTCTGCGGTGAGCGGGGTGTTCGAGCTGGGAAAGGGAATTAGGGACTGGGGAGGGGCTGGGAATCACGGGCCGGGAGAAGGAGTGGAAATCAGGGGCTGGGAGAAGGGATGGAAGTCGGGATGGGGAAGGGGTGGGAATCGGGGACTGGGGAGGGACTAGAAATCGGGATGGGAAGGGCTGGGAATCAGGGACTGGGAGAAGGGATGGAAATTAGGGGCTGGGGAGGGACTAGAAATCAGGCTGGGAAGGGCTGGGAATCAGGGACTGGGAGAAGGGATGGAAATTAGGGGCTGGGGAAGGACTAGAAATCGGGCTGGGGAAAGAATGGGAATCAGGGACTGGAAATCAGGGACTGGGAGAATGGATGGGAATCAGGGACTGGGAAAGGTTTGCCCATCCCATGTGAAGAAAACTGGTTTTTTCTAATGCCTTGTAAATATCTTTAAAAAGAGGAGAAATATATCTCAAGGAAACAGGTGTTTCTGTGTCCTGATTTGCTGTGTTGGCCTCCCCTCTCTGAGTTGTGTGAAACTGTTCCCTGTGGAAAGGAAATGCCTCTTTGGAGAGTTCTGTGGGTTGGAGAAGGAGGATTTGGGCAGAAATGGCTTTGCAGCCTTTAGCTGCAAAGTTTGGGGTGTGTTTTGTTGTGGTTAGGGCTCACCAGCTCCTGTGTGTGCTGTAGGGACTGGTGGGGGTGAGTGGAAGAGTCTGGGGAGGTGATTTGTGATAGAAATCACAGCCTGACTTGGCTCTGTGTGAGAACAGCGAGTGAAAGTAGTGACAGTGGAGGAGAAATCACCTTTACTTGTATAAATCTTAGCGCAGCCTCATCCTGTGTTGCCACAGGAGCAACTGAGCTGGTTGTGGGGGGAGATAAAAAGCTTTTCTAATGCTCTAAGCATTGAAGTCTTGATGGAAGTGGCCAAAGTGGAAAAGACAGGCTGAGCAGGAAAACCCAAGCTGTGTGCCCTGCCCTGCTCAGTGTTTGTGAGGGTGAATGTTGAGCCCTGTGGGTTTCAGAACCTCTGGGCTGGATGTTGGGGCTCTGCCCTGAGTGACAGCAGCAGTGTGTGACATGGGGACTGTGACCAGCACTGCCCTGAGCTCTGTCCCCTTCTGAGCATTCTCTTCCCCTCTTCTGTCCTCCTCCAACCCAAACCATTCCATGATTCTATGATCCCAAGGGAGAATGGAGATGCCTCACTGACAGCTGTGGGGTTCAGACCCCCCCACTGTGGAAGGAGCCTCTTGCTCCCCTCTTGTCTCCCTCCAGCACAGCTGAGTGGGTAAGCAAAGAGTGGTGCAAAAACTGCCAGAGCAGGGTGGGTAGTGCTGACATATGTGAAGAGCTGAAAGGCCTTTAATTATCAGGAAGCTCAATTAATAGCTGCTTGCCTTGCAGTGTGAGTTGGGGCAGAAGACAGTTGATAACTCCTTGTGAGATTTGATTTCATTCTCTCTGCTGTTTGTGCTCATGGGGTGGATTTGCATAACCATTATGGATAATGGATAGTTTTATGGAGGGGAAAAATAGCCATGAAAAAATCATGACTCCTGATCATGGGTGTGTGGCACTGAATCTTGATAGCACCTGGAGATAATTTATGCAGCCACTTCCTGTAAGATGCTGATGATTATGATCCCTAAAGCCTTTGAAATCACTCAGGAAGCAGAGGATGATGTTTGTACAGGTTTGCACTAGGGAAGTGGCCACTTTTCCCTCCATGACATTCAATTACTTGCTGATCTCTAAAATTCCAATCTCAGTGTCCTTATTTGCCCTAAATCTCATGGTTTGGGGGTTTGTTTTGTGAGTTAAAACCCCTCCCACTAGTTTTCTCTCTTACCTGTGGGATCCTAGTAGTGAGTGTTTAAGCAGATGGTTTAAGCCACACAAGTTTAGCTTAGTGTAGGTGCTATTTTCAAATGTTTCTGTTAAAAAAACCCAAACAACCAAACACAAATGTTTTTATTATTTGAACAACAAACAGAGCTTTGTGGTTGATGAGGATTCCAAGCCTTGCAAGTAGTGTTTGGCATCACCAGAGCTAACAGGTACAGCAGTTATTCAGGTTCCTGTGCCAAAGGTTTCTCCCTTGCCTGAGAGCTGCTGTGACCTCCAGTGATTAGAAGGAATGCAGAGTTATGCTGGATGCAAAAAGAAGCAGCAGATCCTCTCCTGGTTGTCCTTTTGTACAGAGATGTGAGCAAGAGCTCCTCCTGCCCAGCCTGCTGCACCCCTCAGCATTACGGGGCAGTGCCCATGGACCCCAGTCCAGATTTCTGTGCTTCCAGATGCTCCTGATTCCTCTGCTCCTTTCACGTGCATGGCAGATGCTTCCTCTGCACAGTGCAGGGAATTTCCTGCTCTTCCTGTGGATTACCAGTGCTGTTCCCTCTCTGGGCAGGAAGATGTTAGGAGTTACACATGAAAGCAGTATGTTTAATACAAAAATAGTGTATTTTGGTAGGTGTGGCTCCCATGAAGGAAGATTTCACAGTGAGATTGGTCCGTGGTGCAAGTCCCTGGTGAGAGCTAGGAGAAGCACTGCGTGTTCAGATAGTTCTTCTATTTCCAGGGCATGTTAAAATGTAGAGATAAGCTAAGTGTTTCACTCAGCAGCCTCTTTGCTGTGTCTAGTGTCCATATAGTCCTCCTTCTTCCCTGCAGTGGTTAATGAAGTGGTTGGAGGAACAGGAAATAAGAATTGGTGTCCACACAACTTTAATTTTTTCACTTAAACCCGTGCCTTATTAGTTTTATGATTAATTATTGCCCATGTTTATTATGTATGTATAACATTCTCCTTTAGATTATGGAGAAATGGATGGTAGGTCTGTGTGTCCCACCACAGACTCACCTCCCAGCTCTCCTTTTCAAGCTCTTCCTTTTGGGCTCTGGCTCTCAGGGTCTGTACCAGGAATAATTTGAGCTTGTTCGAAGAGATGTTCCACTGATGTACTCTAAGGCATTTTGGGCACCTTATCAGCTCCATTACAGGAGGTTCTCCCAGTGGCTTAATGTGTTCTTTGGCCTTGGTTCA
>NW_008652478.1:3119-24004 GCF_000695815.1 Acanthisitta chloris
CTGAGAAGCTCCTGTTAGACAAAGCAGGACTCAGACATTCTTGCCTCAATCTCAGTGAGGCATCAAAACTGGACAGGAGTTCAGGTGAGGAACTGGAATCTGAGTTGAAAACAAGTGTGTTTTGTTTGGAACAAGAGCAGGAGCTGAGTTTTCCACCAGTTGCAGTTCAGCAGCAAAGGTGATGGGGGACTGAAAGGTTCCTGTGCAGGAGGCTGGGGATACATATGAACAGGACTGAATAACCCATCAAAATAAGGGCTGGTTGCAGTGGAATTTTTGGGAATGGCTCTGTCACACGAGGGGTGAACCTGCTCTTCAGCAAACATGGTAAAAGTGACTTGGTAGGAATATTCAGAAGTGTCATTTAAAGCTGTTCTGGGTGAGCAGAGCAGGTGAGGTCAGTATTGTCTATTCTGTGGTGAGAACAGCAGCAACAATTCCATGGATTTGGCAGGTTGGTATTTTTAATTTTGTCTTTGTGGAATTGCACCCACTTTGCTTTCTTTTTCCACTCCACCAAGTTGGAAGCTTCTGGGTGCACTGAGGTCAGGTTCTTGCATCTCTCACAACTAGTAGATAAAGCAGAGTCTCTCCTGTTTTCACACTACAAGTGAGAACACAGTGCACCATTACAGCCTTCCCTTCTGTAAAACAGTCCCTGCCCTTTGTAGATTTGCATTCTTAGTTTGTGATACTAATTGCTGCTCACTAAGAGGGAAGGACCTTAGTGATCTGTTGCAGAATTAACATAGCTGTGGCTCCGGGAGCATCCTTACTTTGCTGCAAGTCCCCAAGGCCTGAATATAGGACTAAGCACTCAGAATTAAGTGTGATCGAGATGTTCTGTGCTGAGAAACTATAAATCCACTCACACAGGCACAAATCAAACCTCAGTTTCTTTAATAAAACACATTCAGTGCATTGGCCTCTGGCTTAAGCTATTAAGGAGGCAAGAAATGCTGCACAGTTTGTGTGTGGAGAATCCTGAGTGCCAAAGTGCAGTGATTCGTGCAGGAGCCTCATTTCTGCCTTCTGATCTGCAGTATTTATTGTCTCCTGCAGTGTGTACCTGGGAGCTTGGAGGATCCCAAAACTGTGACACATCATAAGTTGATCCATGCTACTTCTGAGAAGGTGCTGACAGACACCAAGACAGTGTTGGAGGAAAACATTCAAGATAGAGGTAAGATTGTCTGGGTTTTAATCCTCTCAGTCTGGAAGCTTGGGGTTGTGCTTAATTGGGCAAGTTCCAAACAGGAACATCATTAATATCTACTCTCTGCCTTGACATAGGAAGCTAATAAGGTGGCAGAAAACAAAGACTGTTTTTTTTCTCCCCCCAGAGAAAACACCTTGAGCAGTTTCCTTTTCTTCACTCTTCCTTTTAAGAGTTGAAAAGGATTTAGGAGCATTTATTAAGTCAATAAGTTAAAGAGATTATTTTTATCTCCTTTAAAATAATTTTTTAAACCTCCAGGGCAGCATTTATCCTTCAGAATGATTCAAGGATAGTTACTATGCCTGAGTATTCCAAGAGAGACAATCCAGTGCTTTGGGGGAGTTTCCTGAGGTCTCCAGATGAAGCACAAGGCTGATTGCTAAGGTCTGTCAGTGTCTGCAGTTTAGATCTCATTGTCCTCTGCAAACACAGGTCTAAATCCACTGCACTGTGGTATCCCTGACCACTGCAGAGTTGCTGGGTGTGTATGTGCTCCTGAACTTTGAATGTGAACCCAAAGATCTAAAGGTGAGAGCTGGAGTCAGATTTTACTGGAGATATTAAGCTCATGGCTCCTTTTGGAGCTCAGGGCAGTGGTGCAGAGAGTGAGAGGAGCAGGACTGCAATACTGTCTGAGCCAGGAACTCTGCAGGAGTACAGCTCCGGGTTTTTTTTTTTCTGGGAACTGCTGCCATGAAGACAAGCAGTGTGGTGTCCCTTCCAAGACAGTGTCACCTGTCACCTTTGGAGCTGGCAGGAGCTGGGAAGTGCCATCCTGGGCAAAGGGACAGCACTTTGCTGACGGGGGGTGTGTTATTTCTGGGCTAGGTGCTGGCACCTGCAGAGTTTTGGATTGCAGCAGCTAAGCAGCATGAGCTGTACAGTCAGAACAAGCTGTCAGGCCACTGCCTCTCTGCTGCTCGCCCTCTGCAGAGTGCTCTGCCTTCCCTGGCCCCTGCTTGGCAGGGACACAGGATCACAGCTGACAGCTGAGGCCAGGGGCCAGCACGTGGGGCCAGCTGGACCAAGAGGGCTAACAGCCTCCACCAGCTGTTGCTCTTGGCTGTTCTTTGCTGAGCCACACCAGGGAACTTGTGCAAAGTGTGTTTGGTTTGCTTTGTACCTCTAGGTGCTATGGACTGAGACCTGCTCGTCAGGCCAGACCTGGCCCAAGGGCTGCAGGTGCTGCACGGCTTTGGTTGGGCTCCGAGCAGTGTCTGCAGCTTTCCTCTCTTGGAATGAGCATGGTAGGAACTGAGGTGCTAGAAACCTGTAAAGCAGCTCACCATCCCTACAAAAAGGTCTCTAAGGGCAAAGTGTGAGTCTGAAAAGCCCCGAGCCAGCTGTGCCAGGTGATCTGACACTTGAAGGCTTCTTTGCCCTCAGGACTGGCCCAGGTGATCTCCTGGGATGCTCCTGTGCTGCAGCCTGTGAATCACTCTCCTGCCATGCACACACAAAGGTGAGCTTCAGCCTGATGCTGCAGGTCCTTCAAGCTTGGTGCTTGCCTTGCTGCAGTTGGAAGGCCCCAGCTTAGATCAAAACCCATCCATGACCTGTTTGCTGCTTCCTTCTCAGTGCAAGCACTCAAAGTGTTGGTTTTTCCTTATCATCATGCCTCACTGCTGTACTATTAACATGGGAGATATCTGGGGCCTGTATTACCCTTCCTTTAATGGTTTTGTGTGAGGAGAAGAAACCAGTAACAGTTGTGACCATGTTTTGAATTCACTATGCACCAAGGAGTTGTGTGAAGCCATTCAGGTTTGAAAGTGTGAAACAGGTCTGATGCCATGGTGGAATTAATACAAAATCCATCTCCAGGAACAACTGAACTTAGGAAGTATGTTATAAGAACTGTTCTCACATTCTCCCTAACCTATTGCCATGTCCTTTCTTTGCAGATGTGTTGCTGCTGATCAAGAAACGTGCTCCACCTCCACTCCCCAAAATGGCAGATGTGTCTGCAGAGGAGAAAGTGAGTTGGAAAAACTTCTCAGCTTGGCACTTTTGGTTAACTGCTTCAGCAGTGCTATGTGGAAGGGTTACTGATGTCCTCTTTCTGCTTGTAGAGGCACATGCTGTCATTAAGGTCTAGGGAAATCGCTTCCTATTTCTTTCAAACTTAGAGGAAGCTGATTTTATCTTTTTAACTGTTGTTCTGAGAACATTTGCCTTAAAATAATACATGCAGATACTCGGTGGAAGTGGTATAGATTTGATATTTGAACAAATCTCTCATAACTCTGTAAATACAGCTCAGCAAGTGCCTTGCTTTGTCTCTGTTGGAAAACCCAAAGGAATATGTTGCCTTGCTGTCTTTGACTGTGTGTGACTTGTCACCCTCTAACCAGCTCTCTGGAGCTGAAGTGTTGCCTTTTACTGTTTGATTTCATTTTATTGCAATGTAGTTGTTCCTGAGGGTCAAGATGATGCCCAGGATGGTGTTTATGCACCACTGGTACTGCAGCTGCTGTTATCACATAAACACTTCCAAGTGATGCTTGTGCTTGACATTGTGACTTCCTGGGTGTCTAGAAGCAGGTACTGCAAACTCCAGGCACTGTTTATCTCTGCATGATCCTTGCAAGCAGTGAAGCTCTCCCAGGGATCAGCAGTGAAGTGTTACTGGTGGTGAGCTGTGGGTTTGAAGAGAGTGAGCTGTGAGCAGGCCCTGGGCACTGAGTTCTATGTGATACATCACTGTCCCTCTTCATGCTGGAGTTGCCCTGCGTGCCTAGATAACAGAAATAGGTGTAAGGACTCAAAGTGGGGCAACCCAACAGACCCAGTTCAGCTCTGTAACTATAGGATGACACTGGTGCTGATATAACCCATGGTGTGGCTAGTTGCTGTTTCTCTTAGCTGCACGTTACAGAGCCTTGGTGAGGAATCTCAGACTGCTCTCTGCTGTGTTATGTGAATAATGGGTTATGAAACTGGTCCTGTTTCCTTTCCCTCAGAGGAAGCAGGAGCAGAAGGCTCCTGACAAAGATGCCATCCTCAAGGCCACTGCCAACCTGCCCACCCGCAGTGTGGATCGCACCGTGGCACACCACAACATGAGGGATGTAAGTATTGTGCTCACTCTGCCTCACTCACAGCCAAACTGGCTTCTTTAGCCTCGCTAACTTCTTCTCTTACACATCAATGTGGTTCTCTTTTCTCTGGAAAAGAAACTCAGATGTGTGTAATGTCCATTAAAAGAAATAGCTTCAGGCTTAGACACAGCTAATGAGTGATAACAAAACACTGTTCTAAATTGTCTTTTTGAATGTTTTTCTGTGCATGGAAAAACCTCAGAACATATCCAGCACCGTGGCCAATGTGAAGTTAAGGGGTTTTATTTCTTCAGTCTTCAATAGTTCAGGTGTTTGCAGTGATTTTTTTTTCCCCCTCTTCCTTTCACACTGCCCAAGGGGCTGTGCTAGAAATAAAAGGACCTTTCTACCCAAGAGCTTCTGCTTCCTTGTAGCACTTCCCAGGAAAGGCCCAGACTTCTTGAGACACTAAACAATGAAAATAAAGCCCTAACAAAGCAACTCTGTGTCCAGAGGGCCAGAGTGCTGCTGTGCCACTAACAATAGCTGCATTAAGATTCAATGATGTTGGGTAAGTTCCTGTCTAAATGCTTTGACAGTTTCCTTTCTTGCAGTTCCAGACAGAGCTCCGGAAGATCTTAGTGTCTCTCATAGAAGTGGCACAGAAACTGCTAGCACTGAACCCAGATGCAGTTGAACTGTTTAAGAAGGCAAATGGTATGAATATTTTACAGTTCCTAGATCAGTCCTAGGGATTTGTTTGCTTCCAGAGCAGAGGAGTTAGGTCACAGTGTGCAGTGCAGACCCTGATGGGGCTGCAAAGCTACTGCAAACTCTGTGGCAAAAATTTCTCCTTGTATAAAAGCTGTGAATTTAGAAGGTCCCTTTGGGGTGGATGAGGAATTCCATTTGTAGATGATTAGTAGTGAAAAAATGAGAGCAAGTTGAGTGTCTCACCACCTTCACAGGGAAAACTTCTGCCTGAGATCTCATCTAAATTTCCCTCTATCAGTTCATCCCCATTACTCCTTGTCCTGTCCCTGCAGTTTCTAACAGTGATGAAAGTGAATCTCCTGTATATTATGTGGAAATCCCATGGTCATGTGAGAGTTAACTGCCTTTTGTTTGAGATCTTGAACACATCTGGACAAAGTCTTTGTCCTGGAAGAATCTCTCTGAGCCAGACTGAGCTGAGAGCAGCACATTAAACGATGAGATAGCAAACTGGGGGCAGAAACAAAAGGAGGGATGGCAGAGAGAATGGGGCTTGAACTTCACACATGCCATTCCATTGACACAGGGTTTTGTTTTAGCTCGAAGTCAGTCTGACCTCTGTTGTGTTTGTGTGTGTGCAGCCATGCTGGATGAGGATGAGGAGGACAGAGTGGACGAGATAGCCCTGAGGCAGCTCACAGAGATGGGGTTCCCAGAGAGCAGAGCTGTCAAAGCCCTTCGACTGAACCAGTAAGTCTGCTCAGCACTCTCTACTCACACAATGCCTGTAAAGCAATGCATGAGGTTGAAAAAAACCCCAAATTAGCATTTTTTCTGAAGTTTCCTTATGTGGGTCACCTAAATCTAGGTTGGAAAAAGCATTAACTCAAGGAACAGTGCTGCCTCAGGCACTGCTCAGGTGCAGGTGGAATCAGTGCTGTACTTGCTCTGGTAGATCTGTGGGGCACAAGGCTGCCAGGCTGGCACTGTTAACAGGTATTAAACTCACATTTTCTTCAGCTTTTACAGAAAAAAAAGCAAACTTAGCCCATCCACATTGGTCTTTCTGCTGTAGAAAATACTTTGTGCTGATCTTTAAACACATTTCAAGGATATTGTGAAGTCCAGAGAGAAATAGGAGGTAATGCAGTTCTTCTCATGCCCTAAGAATAATCAGCTGTGCTGCCTCACTCCTGAGAGGGCTTTGTTAGGCATATTGTGCACATCTAATGTTTTTCACCCTCTTTTTGTGTTCATGACAATCCTTGGTCACTGGATGGATGTCTGAGAGATCTCCTTAAGCAACAGAGCAGCACCTGAGCTGTGCTTCCGTGCAAATTTGGAACATGCTTTGTTAGCAGTTTTAACAGTTGCAAACAGTCAGTTGTGAAACAAAGTAGATGATGCAGAGAGTAAAGTGACTCCCTCAGAAATGGTTGTTAAAATCTTGGTTCCAGCTGTCCAGGTTGGATGTGGCTTCTCTGTCTTCTTGGCTTTGGAAAGATCATGGTGCCCACAGAGAGTTAACTGCTCTGAGATGCTCCAAAACTGTATTTATGACTTTCCAGCTGCTAATTAACCTGCAAGTCAATATACAACAGGGATAAATGCTAAGGAAAATATATGTGAGACACTATGTGTGGAGTGTGTCTCATCCCTGTGTTCCCATTCACTTCCAGCATGTCGGTGACTCAGGCCATGGAGTGGTTGATAGAACACGCAGATGACCCTTCAGTGGATGCTCCTCTGCCAGGTCAGACTCCTGCAGAAGCCACAGCTGAAGCTGGTGCCTCCTCTGCTGAGGCTGCTGCAGGTCCAAGCTCAGAGGAAGGTGGGGAAGAGGCCAAGGATGAGCTGACGGAAATCTTCAAGAAGATCCGGAGGAAAAGAGAGTTTCGCCCTGACCCACGGGTGGGTGCTGCTTGTCTCCTGGGGGACTGCTGGGCTGGAAGGGACTGTGTGGGCACCAAGGGGTCCAAATGCTCAGTGAGTAAATGGATTGGGACATCTGGGTACATGGATGGTGTGCTGGTTTGGAAGTATTTTAGTGGTGTGTTTAAATTCAGGGATGTTATCTCAGGAATGTGTTGGTCTCCTGGATAGCAGGATCTGAGTGAGTGACACTGCACCTGAGGGGACTGAAGTGAGCTGCCAGGCTCCTGGCAGTGCTGTTCCTGGCTGTTCTCCTTTAGCTGTAGAAAAGTCCAGGCTGGATGGGGCTTGGAGCAACCTGGGCTGGTGGAAGGTTCCCTGCCCATGGCAGAGGGTGGAACAAGGTGATCTCTAAGGTGCTTTCCAACCCAGACCTGTCTGGAATACTATGGAAAGGACATAATGCTTCCACAATAAAGACATTTTTGATAGAGAGAATTTGAAAACTTAGAATCAACAGGGTTGGAAAAGACCTCTGAGATCATCAAGTCCAACCCTACTTGGTAGATAAGATTCCAAAGGGAAACACTGAGGTAATTTTACCCCACGAAGCTCCTGCACAGAAGGTGAAGGGATGTGATTGCTCTCGTTTCTTTTTCAAGCATTACCTTTATTAAGCTGTGCCCTTGTGCTCTAGGCTGTCATTGCCCTGATGGAGATGGGATTTGATGAGAAGGAAGTGGTGGATGCACTCAGAGTAAACAACAACCAGCAAAATGCAGCCGTGAGTACGACATCTCTCCTTGCTGTTCTCAGGGGCTGTGCAGCTGATTCTGCTCATCTGTGGCTCTGATGAGGTTTTGGTCTATCCTGAAGTCAACTGTTAGGGAGATTCAACAAGCACAATATATCCTGTGCCTCTTTCAGTGAGCTACACCACTAGAATACAAAGGGTTTAGACTTCTCAGAGGAGCTCAGTGTGTGTGAGGTTGAGGCTGATCAGGTTGGCATAATGTGGAGTTTCAAAAAGCTTTGGAGAAAGTCCCTCCCTGCAGTGATTGTGCTGTCAGGAGAAAGGAAAAGGTATTCCCAGTAACTGATAACTGCTTGAAGGACAGGAATAAAGGAGCAAGCAGAGATTCGAGTGTGCAGGTTCCCAGTTGGCAGCAATGCTTCCACAGTGTCTGGAATGCAAAAATAGGAAGGTTTTCAGGGATTGGTTAGTCCCTGCTAGTGGATGATGTGTTAAGGAAAATGATGTGGACACAGCTGACAGCCAAAGAATCTTCTCCCTCTAAATATCCAGTGCTGGCTGCTGTTGGAGAGAGGAAATGGGGCTAGATAGTGCACAAATGAGTAGTAATCTGGTGTGGAAAGAAATGTGGAGCTCAGTCCTTAACTGTGAGAGAATAAAAGTGGTGTTATAGCAAAAGTTTTGAGTGAGGACACTTTGATTCTAATGAAATCTGTTGTGCCTGGTGATTTGTTTCAGTGTGAATGGCTGCTGGGAGACAGGAAGCCTTCTCCAGAGGACTTAGATAAGGGCATTGACACCAACAGCCCTCTCTTCCAAGCCATCCTAGAAAACCCAGTGGTACAGTTAGGGCTAACCAACCCTAAAACTCTACTAGGTAAGTCCTGCTCAGGTTCCTGATGCACATACACTGTCTCTGTCGTTGCTGGAAGGGGTTGCTGGAGTAGGGACTGGATGATGCCAGCCCATTTTGGGGGATAGATGCAGCTCTGGACCCTTGTCCTCACTTCCAGCAGCTGTGGTGTGTGTTTGTTTCATCCTGCAGCTCAGCTAACCCCAGCACAGCCCTTGGGGCTGACCCAGAAATCATTCTAATTCCCCAGGATTACACTTGCTGAACTCAGAACTTTGCTGGCTGCAATGCTTTTGTGGATTTAGGAGACCTTTTGTGTGCTCCCTTTGGCCACGAGGGGAAAAATTAGGAATGTCTGTCTAGAACTCTGATTATTTCACAGAAAAAACAAGGCTGTCTCCTGCTGTGCAGCTCCCTGGGGGTGAGGCCTGGGCACTGACACAGAAGATAACTTGTGGAAGAGTATCCAAACAAGAAGGCTGAATTAAGGCTTTGCTATCCAAGTTGAGATAACATGTGAAATCCACTTCCCTGTGCTTGGTTTCAGCTTTGTGGGCTGTGCTCAGAAGGGCTGTGAGCACAGACCCCACTGAGGAGCCTGACAGAGCCTCAGATCTGTGGGGAATTGTTCTCTGATACCACAGAAAAATGACATTGGCTCTGTGAGGGATGTGAAGAGTTTTGCATTTAGTCTTTGGCTTCACACTGTACTTGAAGCAATGCTTTAAAATCAAGGCTGAACACACAGCTCATTCAAGAGAGCTTTAAAAATTCTACTCTAAATGTAACTAGCAGAGTTTGCAAGGCTTGAAATAATTCAGGAGCAGAGCCTTCCCACTCCAGAGCTCTCAACAAGTGGTTTCTTCATTCCCAACAAGGATTCCACACTGCAGCTCAGAATAGAACTAGCAGATGAAATGCCATTCTGGGAGCTTGGGTGAACATCAGAGAAGATTCCTAATGATACATCTGCAAATTGCTTATGGCACAGGTTTTCATAATGAGGTTTTTTGCCTTTCATGAGCTTCTTACAGAATGTTGAGCAATCCTTAGTTTTAAGCTTTGGAGTCTGTGTAAATGAATATAGTTCAAGTGGTGAAAGGTGAGATGGGGATTTTATTTTGGGCTCTACTGGAGGCTTGACCTTGAGCAAGGTATTAATGCTGAGCCTCTCAGAGGTGCTGGGCACTTCCAACTCCCACTAATGGCGCTGGGAGCTTTGCACACTGACACCCCTGGGAAAAGGAGCACTGACCTTGGTGCCAGACTCTTACAACACTGACATTTTGGTGACTGTGCAGCTGCTTTTTTTGTCCTGTTCTGTAATGAGTGGCTCCACATGGCCAGGAGTCCAGCTCAGTGTCTGTCAGGAGGCTGATAAATCAGTGCCTGGCCCATTCTTCTGCCAGATTTGCAGCTTGGCTCTTGCAGGAGCTATTTGTTTCCTCCAGCAAGAGTGGAAGAGTGAAAATGAGGAAAAATAGAACACAACAACAACAAAAAAAAGCAAACAACAAAGATTATTGTAAAGACAGAAAGAAAAATTGCCCTGAAATATTTGCATTGCTGTCACTGCTCAGAAATGGGGGTAATTTTTATGCACACTCAGAGTTTTTCCTCCTGCCAGGTGGCACTGCCTGACATCCTCACACCAGGACAGGGGAATAAGATGCTGATTCCCTTCTGGCTCCAGAGCCTCTGTGACAAGCTTGAGCTCTGAGATTTGGAGGCTTAAAGGGCTACACTTGTGCTGTCTCTGTGTAGCCTTTGGCATAGCTGCTGCTTCTCCTGCTGGCTTAGTTTCCTCTCCAGAGGAGCCAAAGGGAAGCAAAGGGAACAGGGAAGGGGGTGACTGTGCTTTCCATGAACTGTCTTGGATAGGTACCAGGGAAAAGGATTCTGGTGCAAGGAGTCTAGGCTGGGATGTGGCAAAGCCTTTGGTGAGAGGAGTGGAGCTGCAGGAGAGTGTTCCTGTCGGAGTGTAGGCAGCAGATGGGCACTCACAAACGGATGACTTGCATGGCAGTTCCTGCAGACAAAGGTCTGGAGACATTTGCCAAGGCTTTAGCTCCTCAACCCCATGTCCTTGAGGTTTTGTGGGATGGACTGTAATCCAGGCTGAGTATTTAATCGCTGTCTGCAGTGAGTTTAATGCTGGGAAATGAGCAAAGCAGCACAGCCTGAAGGCTGTGGATGCTCCAGAGCACAGCCTTTTGCTCACCTTTGAGTTGTACCTGACCTAACTGTCCTGTTGTTATAACACCCCAAAGCTTTGCTGACTGAAGGCCTAACTGTTGTAATTCCCATCTCTTGGCAGCCTTTGAGGATATGCTTGAAAACCCCTTGAACAGCACTCAGTGGATGAACGACCCCGAGACTGGCCCTGTGATGCTCCAGATCTCCCGAATCTTCCAGACGCTCAACCGCACGTAGAGGGCGATGCCAGTGCACTGTGCCACTCCCTCCTGTCCCTCCCTCCACCTCCACCTCCGCGGGAGGCTGCAGGGATGTCCGGGAAGGGGAGGAGGGGAGGGAGGGAGATCCTGGCTGGGTGGGTCTCTCTCGCACAAGAGCTTTTGTAGTTACAGCCAATGAAGTGAGTTGCCTTGTGGATTTAGTGTTAGTGGAAGAGGTTTGAAGACTTGTTTATGTTTTCAGGTATTAGGTTTAAAATAAAGTATATCACACACACACAAAAAAAAAATAGGAAAAGGTTTTGTGAAAACACTTAAGGATGTGATTGTTGGACAGAAATGCTTGTTACCAAGGCCTGTGACAGTAGTTTTCTAGCCAGTTTTGTTAGGCTCTGGCTGGTGTTTACAAAAGGTCACTGACCACTAGCATAAGATATGAATCATCTCCATACAGTATTAATTTATGGCTCTATCAAATGACAAAAGTGTTGTTTTTTAAAGATTGATCCTTAGGAAATGTTTTTTAAAAGCCCAAATTTGGGGAGAGCAAGCACATTTCTATCCAAACCTGTCTGTCCTGCATTCTGACTGAAACAGCATCACTCAGACATGCAGTTCTGATTCACAGCATTACTTTTTCCTATTTATTTTCCTCTGGTAGTGTTGCTGCAGTCCCACAGGGGTTGTGCTTGCAGGAGCTTCTCTGTCAGGTACCACAAAGGTGCCTGACAAAGGCAATTCAAATGCCTGACAAAGGATTCACCACACCAAGACTTGAATTCCCCAGTTCTCTGCCATATCCCAGTGCAAGGAGGATGTGCTCACTCAGTGGTGTTTTCCCCATGCTCCTCTGCACAGGTTTGCAAAGGGACTTGTGGGGTTTATTCTGTTTACAAACAAGCATGGGAGTTGGTGATCTCTGAAGCAGCAGAACCAGGTAGGTTTTATCTTGTTTACCATATTTAAATCACGCTTGAATTTGCAATCTTTGAGTTAGAAGTGGCTTTTCCTTAGGTTTATTTTTGCCATGGACATACCAGGAATGTCAGGCTGGGTCTCTCCTGCTCTGACTTGAGGTTTCAGACAGGAATTCTGAGCTTTTCAGGACAGAGCTCACTGTGAATACCCAGCTGGGCTTTCTGACTGCGCTCTGCACGTGTTAGTTTTGAACAGTTTGCTTAAAAAACGGGGTTTGTTTTCAAATGATTGGCATCTGTCATCATCCCTGCCACATCCTGTGCTTCACAGCCCTTTGGGAAAGGCAGAATGGGCAAGCTCTGCCTCGCCAAAGTGCAGAGGAACCAGGAGATGATCCTGTCTCTAAACAGCACAGAGTGTCCTGTCAAACAGATCCTGAGCAGCTCTGCAGTCACTGCTCAGGTGTGGGAGAGGTTTGGGTGCACTTGGGGTTTTTAAACAAAAATGCAACAAGATGCAACCCGAAACCCTGCGACAAGTTTTGGCCTGAGCTTGGCAGCTGCTCTGTGCTGTTCTGCAGTCAAAGCACTGAAGTTGCCAATTTCTCATCATTAAGATGAAGGGTGGGGAAATCCAAACAGCCTGAGATTGTATCTGGATTTACTATCCCAGGAGTTCTTGTTCTTTGTGATTTCATACTAAGCTTTACACTTGATGACTGCTGAAATAGTGACTTCTCCATGTAGAAATTCCAAGCTTTATAGAGATGCTTCTTCTGTTCAAATTGGACAGTAAACCCATTTTTATTTTTTTTTTGTGGGCTCTTGCTAAGAATAGACTGACAACATGACATTAAATTATAACCTTGTCGTGTAACTCAAGCCAGGAACCTGATCCTGCACCCCAGGGAGCTCAGCACAACCACTCATGAGTAGTTGTGACTGACTGTTGTGGTGTTTGGATTATATTGTCCAGGCTTTTTGCTTACTCCTCAAGCTTTTTGCCTGTAATACTGCCAGAAGATTCTTTTACTTGAAGCTTTTAACATTAGAGGCAAATAGCTTTCTCTGCCAATCAGGATTCTGGTTAATATTCCTTTCAATGAGTGTTTTTAGAAGGGAAAGCTGGGAAAAACTCCCCTGTAGTTTTTTTTGGGGGGGTTGGCTTCTGAATGGATGAGGAGAGGTTCAGGCTTAATGATCCCTTGGTGCACTTGGAGAATGTAGAGGCTTGGGAAATGCTGGGTTTGATTTCAGTAGCACATGATTAGACTGTGGAGCTTCCAGGCAGATCAGAGGGATAAAAGGGATCAGAGCTGCCTCCCTTGGTGTGTCAGGACCCCTCAGTGCCACTGAACTGCTTATAAAGTGTGGGGAAAAGCATCAGTAAAACTAATTACTCTTATGTAATGGAAGGTGATGATGCAGCAGCATAGCCTGAGGTTGCGGCAGCAGTTAGGCAGTAGGGATAAAGGAATGCTGCACCTTTAGAATGCTTGAAGAATATGTGGTTATTCCTGGATTTCCTTGTTCCAGAGCTCAACTCTTCCCCAGCTGAGGTGTTGGAGAGTGTGTTCTTGTTTGGGATGGCTTTAACAGAGCTTGGCTTATGAGAACTTAAGTTTCAGCAGCCAAAAGAGACCAGAATTTAGGAGGTGTGATGTTTGTAGCAAGGCACAGGAGGTGATTTAAACCAACCAAAACCAACTCCTGAGGTTGAAGAACACTTTGAGGAACTGATCAAGGCACCTCTGGTGTTTGGGTGTGAGTTGGAGCAGGGAGCTGTGTGTCCCCATCACACTGGGGTGTGGGATTGCTGTTCCAGCACAGGAGATGCATGGGAAAGTGGAGGAGTCCCTGGGACTGGTAATGGCAGTGACTAGCCCAGTTTTTACAAGACCTGCAGGAAACTGGAATATCAGAGCTCTTGGGTGGGAATGCTGAGAAGGGTCACCAGGCACAAGGAGTGTGTGTGTGGCAAGAGCTTTGCCTGGTGATCATCTGTCCTGTTCCCTGGCTGAAGGGTGGAGGATCCACTGGTGGATCAGCTCTGTGGGCCAGTGAGAGGTCCCTGAACACAGGGGCTGGATTTTGGTTGAATCAAACCAGAAGGGTTTGTGAGGAAGAGCTAGTCACAGCAGTGAGGGTTTACAGGCTCAGGCCTTGAGTTGGCATCTCTGGGGTTCAAGTTCCAACCAGCAGAGACATGTCATGGTTAAGTTTCTCATCACATATTCAGGGGAATACTTGGAAGCCTGTGAGATGGAGCAGAGGGGAGATGCTCTTTGCCCCATGACAATCTTGTCCCTTTAGCTATTCCTAACCAGCTGTTTATTTAAATATCTAACTTATCATTTTGTCATCAAAACACTGATATTTGAAATGGAAATGTACTATAGGGAAGTGTGTTCTCAGGGCCTCATATTGATACTCCTTTTTTAGGGAGCTGCTTTTAAAGGGATGTGTTTGGACAAAAGGCCAATGGCTGTTTTACAGCTTGACCTTGTCATGACCTGTGAGCCTGAACTGGTGTAACTCTCCTGCTAAACCTGCAGTGTCTGGTCCAGTCCAAAGAATCTGCCATTGCTCCTCTCCTTGTGAGCAGTGACATGAGTCTTCCTTTAGGATTGCTGCCTCCATGGAAGAGGTCACACAGCATTTCCCAGCTCTGCTTCACGCTTCGCTGGGCCGTACACCATTTCAAGGTCGTTTCTGTTCTCCATGCAGCTGGAAAATTGACTTGCCTGGTTCCTAACGCAGCCACCAGGGCACTCCTCTGGTGGGAAGGTGTGAGGTTCACTCCTGCTCGAGCTCTGAGACCTCTAGCTCGTGATTTCTTGGCTGCACACAGCCTCTGTCGGTGTCCCAAACCTTGACCCTCATTTCTTCCCTCACTCTGCTGGAACCAAACTTGTCTTTCAGAGATTAATCTTCATATCCAAGCAACTCTGTAGTGGTTACTGAAATCCTTTTTAGTTAGGACTGTTATTATTTTTTTAGGCATTGTGATTCCTGGGCTGAGGATCTTTTGATGTACTTGGGGAGTTGTTGAAATGAGCATTGCACCAAACGAATGTATAGTGACAAACATTGCCTGGGGAGGAGACACAGATGTTCCCTGTGATCTCTGCTCCAGGAGCAATTTTCCCAAAGTCTTGTGCACGGGATAGTGAGTGTTTCATCCAAAGTAACTGCTCTGGTTTTCTACTTTTAGTAATCAGTAACATTTTTATTAACTAACAGATTAGTGATGCTTCCAGCTGGGCATTTCTACCTGGTTGTAAGTCCTTGAGCTTTGAGGCTTGAGATGCTGAGTGTCTCCTCCTCTCTGGGACAGGGCCCTGTTGGAAGGGTTTGTGCTGGCTGCTGCAGGGCAGTGGGTGAGCTCAGCCAGGGTGGCAATCCCTCCCCTCCCTGCAGAGGAAACCACACAGTGTATATTACGTCCACGTGAATGTGCTCTCATGGTGGTTGTTCTTACCTGCATCCCCACATCTAGGTGTAACCCAAGGGGTTTTTTAAGGACCTCTTGCCCTAGATTTGAAGATCTTCAATGCAGATCCTGTTTGCAGCATGTGAACTTTAATCAATGTAAATGCATTAAATTCTTACTGAATTTGGGTATAGTTTTATATCATGCTCTGGGGAGAGGGAGGAAATTGGATCATGTTTTAAGCAAAGCCCCCACAAACCCAAGTGTCTTTGTTGCAGCAAGTAACAGAGGCCTGTAGAGATTTGTAATTTGCATATTTTTATCATAGCTTAATGAACTGTACACGAATATGATTTGCTACCCAGCACCTCCCACGAGGCAGCACCAGTGAAGTTCTCTGCAAGGTACTGACTTCACTTTTGTCATTTCACCTGTGTATCCAATAATTAGGTACCCCATAGGATTACTTGGGTCTGGCACTGACACGGTGTGTGGCATGCACAGCTCTTCCTAAGGTGTAACATTACTTTTCTGAAGCTTAACCAGGGCGAATGTCCCTGAGCCTGTGGAATTCAGGATTCATTCTGGCCACGCTTACGTGGGTCACTGACCTCTCCCTGAGTGGGGAAACCAGCAGGATTCACTCCCTACGGAAAACTCTCCAGGCAAAAAAGCAAGGAATGCTGCTAATTGGTTATCATTTGAAGCAGTTGCTGTTGTCTGCTGAAATAGGTTCCTGGAAGTTTGTGAGGTGTTGGCAGAGCCAAACCTGTTCAGGCTGAAACTGTTGCGTGTGGAGACCTCGCTCCCACAACCGAGACCAGAATGAATGCTGAGGCTTTAGCCCTGCCCACACATACACACAGGGACACTGATGTTATGTGTGCTGTACATTTATAATATATCTTACAAATAAAGTTTTTTGATTTATTACAAGGTCGTCTGGAGCATCATTTGCAGGAGCTCAAAGGTTTTTGTGGATCTGTACTCAGTGCACCTGTGGGTTGCTGGAATTGTTTCTCAGAGTGGGATATTTGGAGAGATGGTTGAGAGCTTGTGCAGAAAATCCAGCTGGATTTGCACCTGGAAATCATTCCTCTATTTTTCAGGAAGAGTTGCATTGGGGAGATACATTGCAAAGGCTTTGTGACATGAGATCTGGTGATCCCTTGGGATGTTCTGATGCCGTTGACAAGGGATTTATCTTGACAGTTGTTGACTGGCAAATTGAAGCCTTTTCTTTCCCAACACGGGAGCCCTCATTAAGGCAAACAGCTCCAGCCAGCAGCAGCTGGTGGGATGCAGCAACTTGCACGTGATGAAACCCAAATTCCTTCTGGCTGCCATGGTGCCAGCTCTGCTCCTGGCAATCTGGCAGAGAGCTGGAAGTGCCTCCAAGCCCTGGCCCTGTCCATGGGTGCCTTGGAGGCAAGTGCTGCTCAGTGTGAATGCATGAGGTTATTCCTCCAAAGGAGAGAGAGTCTGTAGAGTTCATTTGGGGCTTTTTGCTGTTAGCATTGTCCTACAATGTTGAGGGCACAGCAGAGCCTCTTTGTTTAGTGAACATTGCAGCAACTCAGAGCTCAGAGATGTTTTCATTGTGCCCTGGGAGAGTTGGAGGATTAGTGTATGAGACATCAAAATGCTGCTTGCTCAGGGCATGTTGGTAAATGTGGTTGGTTTTGGTGCCAAGGTGGCCCTAACTCACATTCCCTTTACTGCACAGCTCAGGAGGCAGCAGGACAAGTCAAAGGTTCAGCTCTCCACTAATCTAAAATTGAAACAAAAACCCTTTAAAGCAGCTTGGGGTGTATCATTAGATACTGGTACTTCTGAACCCAAACTGGTACAGCAGGTCTGGGCAGGAATCCACACCTTAGGATTAAAAAGTGCTGCTCTGTGAGCGACAGGACAGGCTGTAATTGCTGTGGTGTTCATCAGCCTCGATGAGAAGGACACTCTGGGCGCAGGACGTGTCGCTGGTGTTCCCCAGCAGTGATGAGCACAGAGGCTGTGGCTGCTCCAGCCCAGGAGGCACCTCCAGGGAAGCCAAAATCCATGCCATGAAGGGTGTGGGAGGTAAGTACAGGCTGCACTGGGCTGTGAAAATCAGCTTGGTGTTGGCAAGGTGAGACATCACTGACAACACAAATGGTGTGGCAAGAGCCATTCCCACCCCTCCATGGGCACTTTGCCAAAGCCTCCCCAGTAAGCCATGCAGTAGTTGGGCTTTCTCCTGCCCTGTGCTCACACTGCTCCTGTGAATCACAGTCATACAACCTCATAAAGAGGAGCAGAATATTGCACAATTCCCCATCAACTCCTCTAAGCCTCTGTCTGAGAGGGTTCCAGTGGTTGCCCAGAGAAGCTGTGGCTGTTCCATCCCTGGGAGTGTTCCAGGCCTGGTTGGATGGGGCTTGGAGCAACCTGGGCTAGGGGAAGATGTCCCTGCCCATGGCAGGAGGTGGAATGAGATGGTCTTTATAAGGTTCTTCCAAACCATTCCATGATTCTATGAAACAGATGCTGCCCCTGGGAGCTCCTGCAGCCCAGTTTACTTGGATCCCCTCAGTGACAATCCAGTCATGTCCTCTGTGCTTGATCATGCTAGCTCTATTTTTAACTGATTTTACTGTAAGAGAGGAATTGGCCTAAGGAAGCAGAAGCTCTGGAAGCTGCTGGGGAGGCTTTGCTAGAGGCAAACTGAGTTCGGTGCCGAATTAATAGAGAAATTCTCTTCTCTTGCTATTCCAAAGCTTTCGCTTCAAGACTTGCCCTTGTGGGCTGGATTGTTGCTCCCATGGTCCTGGAAAGTGGACAGGGCTGTAGGGCATATGTGTGAACTTGCTGCAAGTGGCAGTGAATGTGAGCTGAGCAGAGACACACAGCCCAGGCCCTGCATATCCAGTGTCTCCAGGAATCCAGGCACTGGTGGAACTGGGGCGGGGACATCAGTAACTCGAGATGTGCTGGACCAAACCATGCTGGACCAAAATAAACCTGGAGAGGTGACCAGCTCTCAACCCCAGGGGTGTAAATCAGATGCCTGAATGAGGAGCTGGTGCCCAAATAAAAGGCCTGAGTTCCAAGCTGTGGTGCCCAAGGCTCCTGAGGGGTCACTGGTGCTGAGCTCCAGCAGCATAACCAAGGGCTTGGCTGCAGGTGAGATGCAAACCCCTCACCTCGGGGTCCTGCACTCATCCTGCACCCTGGGGTGCAGTAGTGCTGCTTTCCCACTGTGTTGTAGGGAAGAGTTGCAGCTCTCAAACAGGTTTTGTTACCGATGCCATCAGCAGTTGCATAACGAGCTCTCCCACTCCCGGGAGCAGTGTGTGGTGCAGGAGCTGGTTCCATGCCAGGGCTCTGGGAGCACAGTGCAAGTGGTGGCTGTGGAGGCTTCACTCCTGATCCCTGGTGAGAGCTGCCTGAGCCTCTCGGGGCTGTGCAGGTGTGTGTGGCTGCTGGTGCATCCCAAGCGAGAATTATTCATGGCAGACTTGTAGTGCTTATGCATGATGTGGTTTCTTTGGCTTTTATGAGCCGTAGCTTGAGCATAAACCACATTTATGTTGCACTGAGCCTCTATTTGTCCTCTGAGGAAGAGCTGCTCCACAGGGAATCTGTGCCCGGGAGTCCCATCCCCACAGCAGCTCCCACGTACACGGAGTTTGGGGAGTTTTTATTGAGCTCCCCCTCGACCTGGCTGTGCAGGATAGTCCTGGGAACAGCAGAGCCCTGGGGTCATGTTGACACTGCTGCCTCCAGCCGTGCACCCACCTTGAGCCCTTCCCTCTGTGTGAGGGGGTTGGGACATCTCTCTGGATTTCCTGGCACATGGGATGAGATTTTCACAGGTCCAGTTAGGGTGATCCAGGCCCTGTGGGCTGCTGGAGCCCCAAACCCTGCACAGCTCCTCTGTGAAGTGTGCAAGGAAAGGGAAATAGATTGGAGTCTTCAAAATCACCCTTTAAAGGCCACCAGCTGGCTATTTCCATGCTGCTGGATCAGTGCTGCTGCATCCCTCTTCCATCTGTGTTTCCCTGTACACAGGAGCTGGTTGCCAGGCTGCCTGCATGAATCACGGGGTGCTCTCTGCCTGTACCCCCACAGGCCTGGCTTCCTCATAGACAGGAGCTTTCCTCCCCTGCTCCCACATAGGAATACTCACTAAAAAAAAAAGACAAAATGCACAATCCTCCCTGAAATCTGTGCTCGAGCCTCCAGTGAACCTTCCCCATCCCTCCTCTCCCCTTTCCTGCCAGTGTAGGCAGGAGACAGCAGTGCCTGCTCCTGCCAAGGCCCTTTCCCCCTTACAGCACCATCGTGCCTGGTGCAGCCAAGCCCATAGGTGGTTTCAAATGCCTTGTCTTTTTATCCAGCCCAGGTGTCTGGAAGTGCTTTTCCCACTGGTGGTGCAGTTCTGGTCACCAGGGGTTTCCCCAGTGCCCTCACTTCCTGGGCTGAGCAGTCACTCAGATTCCCGTGGGTTACCATGGGCTGTATTTATAGTTTGCTGGGCTAAAAATAAAAGCCCCAAGTGTTGGGTTCCCTGATCTCAGTCTCACATGAGGAGGGATGCCCAGGAGCCCCAAGGAGGGTGTGTGCTGGGGGGTGTTGAGTGATGCCCCTGGGGCTGCTCCCCTGGGGGCTGATAAAAGTCTGTATTTTGGAGATGGTGTAGCTGCTGCATCGCTGGCTGACCCAGTGCTGCTCTTGCTCAGCACAGAGCCTCGTGCAGGACTCTCATCCTTCTAAAAATACTTTCTTCTGTCTCATCAGGCTTGATGTAACAGAGCCTGTGAGCAGAGGGGATGGAGCGTCAGTGCTTCTGGCTGTGGCTACCAGATGGTGCGTGAGGAAGCCCCACACAGCCCAGCCTCAAGCAAATGTGCCACCAAAGCACTCTGAGAAAAGTCTGTGTGTGCTGGGCCTGAACCCCCTGGGGGTGTGTGCCCAGCAAACATTCCTCCCTGCTCGCCACTGGTTTCCAAGCAAGGTCCTTTTTCAGCTCCCACGGCATGATTATGCTGGACCACAAGTGCTGGGAACTGCAGGCAGTGTTCCTGGGAACTGCAGGCAGTATTCCTGGGATCTGCAGGCAGTGTTCTATAGAGATGATGTGCAGGAGCAGTGGCTGAAGATGAGGAGCCCAACACATCCCCCCTAAGGTGACTCCCCCATCATTCACACATCTGGTACCCAGGGGAAGACAGTCAAGGCAAGAAATTTCTCAACTGGTTTCCTTAATCTGGTTGTGTTTCGAACAGAACCGAAGCTCCAGGGCTGGGAGGGGAGTGGGACCTCCTCTGCCCGGGGTGTGCCAGCCCCTCCGTGCTACCACAGCAGCTTCCACAGCCAACCCATGGATGTGCTCAAGCATCTCCTCCCCTCCCGACTCCGTTAGCCTCCTGCGAAACAACGCCGAGATCCCGGCGAGACGCTGCCCCGGGAGGGCTGGATCTGGATGATTTTCCCTGCACAAAACCTTCCAGCTTTAACCGACAAAACCGAACCGGGAATATCTGCTCCCGGCATCGCCCCCCAGCCCCCTCCTCCGCATCTCTGATGTCACTCCGGCAGCAGAGCGAGTCTTGCGGCAGTTGCCGTGGTGATGGGAGCGATGCTGGGGAGCGCAGGGCACCGAGCCCCCCGGCCCTGAGCCCCCAGG
>NW_008652478.1:24227-31080 GCF_000695815.1 Acanthisitta chloris
GCCATGGGCTCACATGTCTCGGGCTGCTGCCCACAGACCCCCGAGGCGCCGAGGATGCCGACGGCTGCCAGCGGTAAGTCAGTGTAGGGGATTTTTCTGTCCGGGGTGGGGGATGCTGCTGGGGGTCCTGGAGATGTTAAGGGTCACAGAGCATCTGTGTGTCTTGCCCAGCAGGACAGACAGGGCATGCAGTGCCCCAGCCCCGTGGATGTGGGTGTTCTTTGCAGCATCCCCTTCTCCATGTGCTCCTGGGGTGGAGGGGGATTATCACCCCAGTTCCCAGAAGCAGTCAGAGGGGTATGGGGTGCTCTCTCCCAGCTTTGAATCCTGGGGAGTGAAGGGAGCCTGGGGTGAGCAGTGCTGGGCAGGTATTGGCCTTGGCACGTGGGAGGAGCCCGAGGCCATGCAGCTCCATGTGGTTGTGCTGCATCCCTGCCTGGTGGTCCAAGTGACCAGCACTGTCAGTGACCAGCAGTGTGGACATCCCTGTCACAGCACGATGGAACAGGTTTCAGCCCTGGGTGCTGCTCATGGTGTTGTGGCCTCTCCTCACCTGGATCTGTCTTGACATGGGGCTGTGTCCTCTGCCAACCTCGGTGGGTGCCAAAGCCTTTGGAAGGGATTGTGGAGGATACTTGGTGATGGGCACCGTGGGGCATGCAGGGAACCCTCTGTGCCAAGCTCTGCAGCAGGGCAGGACACACTGTGTGCTCCTGGGCTTTAGCATCCCTGCCTGGAGTCAATCCCTCTGCCTGCTCCTGCCCACCCCTCTGCCTGCTCTGAGGCCCATCAGCTGGAGCTCACTGCCAGTGGATCAGAGGCTCTGGCATGGTTTGTTTTCCTGCTCAGTGTCTCAATTTTACAGTCATCAAGCTCTTGCTGCAAATAGGACCTGGACGAGCAGGATTGAGATGTTTTAATTGCTCTGACTAATTTGTTCATTAACATATTTCTCTGGCTACAGATTTGTGTTGGAGCATGTGCAAGGCTGGCCCAGACCCAGGGGGGTGAGGAAGGCAGAGTTTGCTTTGGCACCTCTCTAGAGGCAGGGCAGGAGGGGACAGGGCTGCCAGGTGAAGGGCTCAGCTGCAGCACGGAGCTGGCAGCAAGGGGAACCAGGAGCTGCATCCCACCAGAAGAGCAGGAGCTAAAAATACTGAATGGGAATGAGTCGAAATGCAGTGGGAAGCCACCACCCACCCCCGCCAGACCCTGCCGTTGTGGAATTAGAGGAGCTTTAATTTGCTTTTGAGGCAGTTTTTGCTCTTTAGAAGCTTTCTGGGCTGAGGCACAGCAAAATCACCCTGAGGGAGTTGCTGTGCTGGTCCCTCTGCCCAAGGCCAAGGGTTTATATTTATGGAGGGAGAAGCCTTAAAATCCAGAAATGACAGCCCTGTCCTCAAAATATCCCCTGCAACATGAGACCAAACGCAATCTTGCCACAGGGAAAGGGGAAGGCTGGGTCAGGTACATCCCTCCTGCATCCAGGATGGATGAGGTGATTTTCCAGGACCTGGTAGGCAGTGTTTGCCTTTGTGCATCCCCCAGGAGACCTGGAACAGGGCGGCCCTGGATTTGTTCCCACGTGAACACCTCCCTCTGTGCAACAAATGCAGAACATTTTGGTGGAATAACGATGTTATAATGCTTTCCTGGATAAGGTTGGCTGAGTCAGCTGTGAATTCCCAAAGGGAACACTTAGCAGGGATCAGGGCACTGGTTTGGAGGATAACCACATGCTGGCTCATGGCATGAGGAGGGATCCATGCCATTTTTCTGGGAGCCAGGTTATCACTCTGCCAGGGATTTGTGCTGCTCCACAATCTCAATGGTATTTATTGGGATGACGATGCTGACTCTGTTCCATCTTGCTCTGGGCTCTTGCACCTTGCACAGGCAGGAGCAAGGGGCAGGTGGTGCATTTTGGAATTCAATTAGGCTTTTTTTTTTCCTCATTCATTTCTTCTGCCTTTCAGCCATTCATTGTTTCCCCATAATGTTTGAACAGTGGTGAAAAAACTTGGAGATCAGTCATTCTCCCTTTGCCTAGTTATACAGTTGTGGTAAATACAGTTTTACTCAGTGTCCTTAGGGAAAAAAAAAAGCTTTTAAAAAAGAAACCGTCTGGGAAAAACAGATCAACAGTCCCCACTGAAACTGTTCTCTGCCTGAGCATGACCCAAATGCGACTGCTAAAAAGGGTTTAATGAATATAAAGATACATGGGAAGATAGAAACATCTCATTTGCTCATTAATTAGAACACGACAACGCTCAAACCCCTTTCAGCGCTCACCCAGCTCGTCCCTGGGGTCTCCCTGCTTGGGGTTGCCCATGGAAGAACAAGGCATAGGGAAGGCAGGGTAGGATGAGTCTCCCGGGGAACCCTGCTGGGCTGTAAGTGCTATTGACCCGTTATCCTCCTAAACATAGTCCAGGGACTTTGAAAGTAAATAATCTTACAGAGAAAAATATCTCAGAGGCTAAACCCTCTCCTATCATTAATGCAGGCACTCCAGATCTACCCCCAGCACCTCCAGAGCTGGGATTCCTGGAGATCCCTGTGGGCCTGGTGCTGGAGCATCCCTCTCCTGCTGGAGCATCCCGCTCCATGCAGCTGGAGACGGGAGCTCTGCCTCCCAGTGAGACAACCAGGCAGGGTGAGCTGTCACCCCTCCCTCTGCCACCTCTCCCCCCCCGGCAATAACAGATTCATTAATTAATGTTTGCACAGCACTTTGAAGATAAGTGCTGAACACGATGCGATGGGGCTCATCCCCAGCCCAAGGGGGGAAACCCCTCTCTCCGGTAAGGAGCTGAGCTCAGTGCTCTCTGCCCATCCCATTCCACGGGTTTGATACACATCAGACACTTCCAGCAAGGGGAAAAAGAAGTAAATCTGAATAACCTGTTGCACTCATCAGCATAATGGTTGAGCTGCATGCACAATGCCTCGAAATGACACAGGGAAATAGAGTCCTGGTGCCTGCGCTTGGTTTGGGGTTGTGATTTCCATGAACAATACTGCTCGGTGCCTGCAGTTCCCTGGGGCACAAGGCCGTGGCACTGTGTATTCCTCAGGAGAACTGGAGATGAGGAATTGCTGACAGTGGCGTTGGGTCTTAGGAACTGTTCCCGCGGTGTTGGGAACAGCACCGAAGTGATGGTTCCATTACTACGAGTAATATTCTTCTCTCTCCTCCTCGAGGCTGCTCCCTGATGGACTGGCAGAGCAAACTGTTTTGTACAAGGGAGAAAAAATGCTTTTTGTGCTGTTGGAGCAGCAGTAGCATGAGGAGGCTCCCAGACTCTTCATTCCCCAAGTCCCTCACTCCAGTCAGGAAAGATCTTAAATATCATTTTGGCACATCTCCTCTTCCTTAGGGAATTCCTAGTAGCACATAACTTTTCTTTTGAGCCTTGTAGTATGTGCATACACTTAGGATACTAAATCCTGTGGGCACAGAGCAGACAGACCCCTCTTCCCCCAGGCAGCCCTGGTACCAGCCTTCACCCCATGCAGTGACCTCTGGAAGTGCCCAGGCTCTAAGTCGATCCAGGCTGTGGATATTAAGTGCTCAGCACCAGGGCAAACGAGGCCCTGCAGAACTAAGCACAGGGAAGCAGCTACAGCAGGGTTCAAAATTAGTCCAGGGCTGAAAATAGAGCCCTAAGGAGAGAGCTGCAGGCAGCCAGGGCTGTGAGTGTGCACAAGCTGCTCACTGTGCTGCTGGGACCATCCGCAGCACTCGTGGCCACTGTGGAAATTTGGCAAGGGTAAGAGGGATAAATGTTGGTTGATTTGACTGTTTTCTCTTGCTGCTCTGGAAAACACAGGCAGGAGCTGTTGAGCAAGACTTCAGGCAAAGAATCTCTTCCCAGGCTGAGCCATCCAGTTTTATAGGCTGTTGAGGAAAAGCTGTGGCTGTCCCATCCCTGTGAGTGTTCCAGGCCTGGTTGGATGGGGCTTGGAGCAACCTGGGCTAGTGGAAGGTGTCCCTGCCCATGGCAGGGGGTGGAACAAGATGAGCTTATAAAGTTCCTTCCAACCCAAACTATTCCAGGAATGGAAGCTCTCACTTCCTCTACATACCCAGGAATTATCTCCACCCTGTATGATCCCAGGCCTCTACATTGTACTCTACATTTGTTTACAACATCAGTTTGGATCTGCTGTCCTTGTGGACATCACATATTCTGGGACTGATATTCTTATTCCACAGGTTGTCTCCCAGTGTTGATAAATGAAGCATGGTGGAAGAACCCCAAATCCCAGGAATTCATCCAGTACAGCAGGAAACAAGCACATGGGTTCAGCTTTGCTACCTGCAATAGGTGTTGTGTTTGAATATGGTGATTTCTCACAGGAATTGCCCCCTAGTAGTTCATCTCTGAGCTCTGCTGGAAAACAAGTTGTGCAGTGTGTGTGTCAGTTCATGTGTACACCCACTCTGGATGCATAAAGAATCTAATAAGAAAATTATTTCATCTAGAAAAGCAATGTACTAACACTTCCCAGAAGAAAAGCCTTGGAGCAGGTTTACTTGAGGAGCACAGAAAGGAACAAGCAGCACACAAATTACAGGTGAATTTGCTGCTGCTGAATATGGGAGAGGCATTTGTTTTCTCATGGAAAAGAGCAAACATGCTTAGCAATCCACCAGTGACCCTCCCACTTTAAATGCAGCCTTTTTATCTCTGGGACAAGCTTGAGGATGCTGCTGTGGGATGAGGCTGAGTTCTTGACAAACCATCATCACCTACAAGTTTCCCCAAACATCATTTTCAGCTTCCACTTAAGGACATGCAAATGCCTCAGCAGTAAAGTTTCAGGGAATCACTGGAGAGGAAGAAGTGGCAGCACATTCCGGGCTGGAAAAGGTGCAGACAGGAGGGAAAGGGGTGGAACAAGATGCAATTCCAAGATCAGGAACCCAATTTTCCCACCTTTTTTTCTTTTAATTCCAGGAGTTTCAGAGCTCCAGGTAACACTGCCTTAGTTTCACCAGTGTACTCTGCCACCTTCTTAGAACATGTTCTGTCCCCGATAACTTTAACAACTGGATCCATTCTTTACCCCAAGGAAAAATATGTCAGCGGAAGAAGTAGGTCAGTTTTCTCCCAGTTGCAACTTCACCCTCAGCACAGATCACCTGCTCTAAGAGTCCGAGGGCTGCTCTGTTCCTGCAGTTGATCTAAGGCTCAATCCACCAGGAAAATGAAAACATTCTTCTCAAATATAAGGGGATTTTAAGCCTTAATGCTTAATCTAAAACAAGAGCAGCTTGTTCTAATGATAACGAAACGACAGCCTGTAACAACCCTGTGGAAAACCAAACCCTTCGAACAGAGATTATAAAACAAGCAGCAAATTGTTTGCAAAGACACTTTTATTGCACACGATCCTGCAATATGGAAGTGATAGAGGGTGGAATGACCTTTGGACACCAGGTCATGTTTCCTGGTGACACAAACACAATACCCTCCCCTTGCACTCTGAGGAGACACAGGGAAACACACGTTGAGTCTTGAGACAGACTCAAATGAATCTTTCATGGTTTTGAAAAATTTATATAATCTACCAGTTACATGCAGCAAAAAAAAATAATTTATGAGGATCATGACAAAATTAGGTAGAATAAGGTCAGTCTGTGCTTGCTGTTTTGCAGCTAAACTTATAATCATGTTTACAGTAGATAATTCATCTCTCCAGCACAGGCATTAAAGGCTCGAAGCTCTGCTCAATCATGCAGCTTCACTTTTCAGATGAGCCCTGAAACTCACTTGTCAAGTGAGTTAATCTGCAGGATCAGGTTCTGATCACGAGCCTGGTGCACTGTGGTGCCCAAAACCTCACTCAGACAGAGGGGAAAGACATTAAGCTGTTAGAGAGTGTCCAAAGGAAGCTATGAAGACGGTGAAGGGTCTGGAGGGGAAGCTGTGTGAGGGGTGGCTGAGGGCACTGGGTTTGTTCAGCCTGGAGGAGGCTGAGGGGACATTTCTTGGAGTCTGCAACTTCCTCACAAGGCATAGCAGGGGAGCAGCACTGACCTCTGCTCTCTGTGAAAGTGACAGGAGCAGAGGGAATGGCTGGAGCTGTGTCAGGGGAGGGTTAGGCTGGACTTTAAGAAAAGGCTAGAGGATGGTTGGGCGCTGGAACAGGGTTAGGTTGGATATTGGGACAAGGTTCTTCCCCCAGAGGCGTTTGGGCACTGAACAGCTCCCCAGGGCAGCGGCCACAGCCACAAGCCTGACAGAGCTCAAGGAGTGTTTGGACAACACTCTAAGGCACAGGGTGTGATTCCTGTGCAGGGCAGGAGTTGGACTAGATGAGCCTCATGAATCCCTTCCCACTCAGGATATTCCATGATTGTATTCTGTCCTTCTATGAGCCCCAGGCTGACCATACAGTCACCACCTGCCCTGCACATGGGGGAGGCTCTGTGGCCGTGAGGGTGGTGAGGGACTGTGAGGGTGGCTGGGACTGTTGGGGTGGTTGGGACCATGAAGGTGCTTGGGACCATGAGGGCTATGAGGGACCATGAGGATGTTTAGCACTGTCAGGGTGTTTGGGACCACGATGGCTGTGGGGCCCTGAGTGTGGTTGGACTGTCAGGGTGTTCGGGACCATGAAGATGTTTGGGACCATGACGGTTGTGGTCCCTGAGTGTGATTAGTGTTATAAATTGTGGGCCAATAAATTGGCAGGAGCCAGTTCAATTAGGAAATTTATTGATCGAGCAAGGCTTCAGCAAGCAAAACATCGCTGGGCGGCGGGGAGTCTCTGCTCCGCCAAGGGCGCAAACCCTTCCCCACAGCTCCCGGGTTAGACTCTGCTGTTCCCGCCCCGCGGA
>NW_008652479.1:0-14603 GCF_000695815.1 Acanthisitta chloris
GTGAGGGCGCGATGTCTGCGTGTGGGGCCGCAAAGGTGCCCTCCCCCCGGCATGGTGGAGGGAGGAAGCAGCGCTGGGTTGTGCTAGGCCCCGCGATGTGCCTGGCACCTTGACCCGGCTCGGCGGTTTGGCCTGTGTTTGTGCCGATTCTTCCTCAGCAGCGCCCCTGGGAGAGCGTTTCGTAGCCAACGGAGCGCTGCCATCAGCGCGGCACCGCAGGGCTGTGCGGTGGGGTCCGGGGCTGAGCCCCCGCGCAGAGATGGGTCCGAGGAGCTAGGTGTACCCACCAGGTGTCGTTGCTGCCCGGGTGAGGAGCGCCACAGCCACGAGCTCAGGAGCACGCTCGTTTTCAGGGTGGCTCCGTGTGCTTTAGCTGCTCTGGAAGCTGAGCTAGTGATGATAAGTGTTATCCCTGTCTGAAACTGATCATTCCCCTGTGGAAGCATCACTCTGAGGCTCAGCGTTAAAGGCGCACAGGTAAATGAATGGTTTATTACCTGAACTAATTCTATCCCCTTCCTCATTTACAGAGCATGGCATGGTGTCAAGAAAGGGTGAAAACACATACCTGCCTGGGGAGCTGATTTATCCGCTGGACTCACAGTGCCCCTGCACAATGGTGAGAAGCAACAGCAGATGTCTTGTCATAGTCATTTTTCTCCTCATCTGCCAGACTATGGAATTAAGACTCATTCTGCTGTGTCAGATGATAGCCTTCTTGTGTCCCCTGGGCTCCTGGGAGGGGATATAAAAGCCTAATGGCTTGATTAAGGTAATTAAGCCAATCAAGGCTGTAGCTTTGTTGCAGCTGCCACCCGAGTGTGCTGCCCTTTGCTGCTATGGGGCACAGGCTGAAAGGCAGCACAGAATGAATGGGAATTTCACTTGTTGTTGGTGCCCAGCAGAGCACCTGCTTGTCAGCCTGGTCAAAGATGAACAAGAGTAGAAGGGATTAGAGGGAGGAGGGATTGGATAACAGCCCATTATGGAGACACTTGACACAGCTCATCTCATAACTATCTGTCACAGAAAGAGACCTAGTGAAAGAATAATTGCTCTGTTTGCCTACCTGGGACAGTTTCAAACTTGCATCAGGTTGCTGGTGCAGTTCACATGCCCCAAAGGGTCATCCTGGAAAGGACACACCCTGAAGAATCCTTCACCTGAGGGGATGTGTCTGTTTTAGGTCTGATGAATTCAGTGCTCAGGATAAACCCATAGACAATTTGCATCCTGGATGGATGGATTATCCTTGTGTGCAAGGAGGGGGTTGCATTAAGATGTTCCTGGAGGATGAGGAGGAGGATGTCAGCTTGAAACAGCTTAAAAGGGTCCAAACCACCAACGTCTCAGAGCTGGTGGGTTTTTTTCCTAAGCAAGGGTTTAAATAGCATCCACCTCCCAAAGTTTCTTGTCTGTGAGTGAGACAACCCCCTGGCAAACATACCCCTGTGTCTCTGAGGGACAGGTTTGTGCTGTGTTGAGTTTGTGAGGCAAAAATTGACTGAGTGGAGAATTTCTGCTTCAATTCCTGCTCTGTGACCCAGTGCTTAGTTTTTTTTCAGAAGGGGTGGAGAAGAAATGAGTGTAGGGCAAACTTTATTTCAAGTACTTTTTGCTAATGGTGTTTATTGCAACTTACATTTAGGAGGAAATGGTTCTGCAAAATCCTGGGGCTGCTGGTGCCCGAAGACAGCAAGAGAGCAGCTGCTACCTTGGGCTTAAGCTGGTAAGAGTTCTTGAATTCTTCAGTATTGTGTGTTGTTTGTTTTTAATTCATTAATTACATGCCACATCTGTAGGCAGCATGAATCATCTGCTGAGCAGAGTATGTCATCTTGGAAGGCTTACCAGGAGGAATAGCAGGGAGAACACTGGTCATCAGCACAGTGGCAGCTGCATGTCTGTGCTGTGTGTGGTTTGTGTAGCCAAGGGCAGGAGAGAAACTGAGCCTATGATGTACTGTTATCCCTGTCTGACACTCAGCTGTGAGGAGAAACCTTCCACTGAGGCTTATGTACTTCCCTTAGGGGGTCTCCTGCCCCTTGCGAAGACTCCACAGACACCAGTGGGGCAAACACAGTGTCTGTCCCCTGTCCTCCTGCCCTGTTATGTGTGGCAGCAGCCCAAGTGCTGCCCCAGAGCCAGCTCCCTGCAGCCCAGACACGGAACCAAGCTCTGTGGTCAGGAGGGATATTGAAGTGCTGGACCTGGTCCAGAGAAGAGCAACGAGGCTGGTGAAGGGACTGGAGCACAAGTGCCATGAGGAGGGGCTGAGGGAGCTGGGGGTGTTTAGCCTGGAGAAGAGGAGGCTCAGGGGAGACCTTATTACCCTCTGCAACTCCCTGACAGGAGGTTGAAGTCAGGTGGGGGTTGGTCTCTTCTCCCAGGCAACCAGCAGCAGGACAAGAGGGCACAGACTCAAGCTCTGCCAGGGGAGGTTTAGGTTGGATATTAGGAAGAGATTTTTTACAGAGGGAGTGCTCAGGCATTGGAATGTGGTGCCCAGGGAGGTGGTGGATTCACCATCCCTGGAGGTTTTCAAGCTGAGTCTGGATGTGGCACTTAGTGCCATGGTTTGGTAACCACAGTGGGGTTGGACTTTTTCCAACCTGGTTGATTCTATGATTCTATGCAAGTCCTGATTGCTGTTGTCATAGCACAGTTTAGAGCTGTAAGGAGCTTTTAAGTTCCTTGTGCAAACGGTGACAGGTTGAAGGGCAGATAAGAAATGCATTTTTTTATCTTGCTTGATGTACAGTCATTGAGTACACAGGCTGTAACAGCACTTTGTCTCCAGGTCGCTGACAGCTGCATTCTGCTCAGTGATTTTACGCTTTATTTAACAGAATTTGTCTTTCTTTGCAGAAGGTCAGTAAAAATTAGGCTGACCCAGCAAAGCTGATGACAGAGAACTTCAGAAGCAATCGAGGCTGTTATGTGAAAGGGGAGGGAATGTCACCACAAACCAGCAGTCAGATTGGGTGCTCTGGCATGGCAGTACAGCTGTGTTCTAAGCAGGAACAGTCACTGGGAAAAGCCCATTGGGATTTTGGCTTCCAAGGAATAAGGAGGGGGGAAAGGGAAGAGGCAACCTGATGATAAATGGGAAAAGTCAAATATTAGAAGGGCAGGAACTATTTCAGAACAGAGTTGTTTAGGAAAGCAGTTACAGCATAGCTTTGTGTGTCTCCCAGCTCCAGAAGCAGCAGAAGGAAGATTGTCCAGGAGTGACTGTCACAAGTGGTCACTGACACGTCATTGGAGATGGTGTGAAACAGCCACCTGTGTGTAACCACAGCCTCTTCCTCACTGCTCAGTGGTTGCTGCAGCCACACCATGGGTAAGTTGCCACTAAAACCAGAGAGGATTTGGGTGTTGGTGCTGTTGGCTAGGGTCAGAGCACGTTTTTGTCTCCTGAGACCTGTACTCTACATTCAGTAGTGCAAATGAGGAACTTCCCAGCTGACAGTTGCTTTGCTCTGACGTGCTCTTTTGTTTTTTCCCCTAGGACCTGATCTACAGATGTCTGGAGGAAAAAGTGGTTCCCTGGTGTCTTCTGTTCCAGAATAAAATAAGTTATGCAAAAATCTTGGGAGTTGAAGCTTTTTTGTTTGGTTATTTTTGTAAAGGTTGGAGTTAATGCTCTTAGAGTTATTTTCCTTAAAGATTCTATGATTCTACTTGGATAGAAGTGGTTTTGTGCAGGTAGAAAGGATTTTGGATTAAAACACTTCCTGAAATCCAGGCAGTTGTCAGCTTACTCTTCATAGCAAACCTGATACCAAAGACTTCAGTGTCTGCACACACTGAAAAGTTGAAGAAAAGCAATTCACAGGGGCAGTGTGACAAAATTGCTTATGGCAAAGCCAAGTCTGGTGACAGAAATGGTTCCTGTGGTCTGCTTGGGAGCTCAAAGCTTAAGGGTATGAGAGGCAGTAGTGCAGCCATCAGGTTCCTTGGCTGGTAAGTCCTTAAAATGGAGTTAACTCCAGCACCAGGCTGCACCCTTGGCTGGGAGTCTGAGAGGAAGGTGCACAGTGTAGTTCTTGCAGTGCACAAAGCTCTGCCTGTGAGCTGGATGATTCCGGGCAGGATGTTCCCCAGTGACAGCACTTGTCTTTAAACCTTGCTCATCCTGCCTTGTCTGTCAAGGTGCTGCTGATGTCACCTGCACAGGCTGTGCCAAGGCTTGGCCAGAGCTGGTTTGAGGTTATGGAGCACCTTGGCTGGGTGATGTGAGGTTCAGGCTCGTTCTTGTCATGAAAGGTTTTGCTGAGTGCTGGCAAATACAAAACAGGCCTAACAGGCTGCTGTGGTACCAGTGCAAGGTGGGTCTGATGGGAACAAAGGTTAATTCGAGACGTGAGAACACAAGATGGGCCCCAAGCTAGAGATTACATCTGAAACAGGCTTAGAGCCTAACCTTCCGTATTTGAACCGGCTGGAAGCAGCCTGCTGGGACCTTGAGGGGGTTTGGAGGTTCCCTGGCTTGTGGCCAGGGTATCTTGCCATCTCTGTACAGCAACCTTGTACAGCAAACAGCATTCCAAGTGGAAAAGGGCTGTGCTAGGAGCTGCCAGGCCTCCCTGCCCGCCCGGGTCTCCCTGGTTTAACCCCACTCCCATCCCTCTGGGGCTGTTCCCCAGTTGAAGTCTCACTCTACTATATGTTACCACTCTGCAGGAGTTAGGAGGGGTCTCACCCGCATCCAGCTCATCAAAACAACAGAAAGAGACATTAAGAAAACAAACCATTCAACATTTATGTAATTACATGAAGTGGGAAAGTGTCTTGGATTACACTGCTCTGTATCCACCCTCTGGCCCCCACCAGCTGGAGGAGCCTCCCCAGTGGGTCTCCTGAGCAGTGCTGGTGTACACAGCACAGCTGAAGGTTCAGGACCTTCACCTCCCTTTGGGTTTTGAGGAGGAAATTAAAAGTGATGATCACTTAGACTAACCCACTTGCACTCAGAGGGCACCACAGTTCCTGAGCAAGGGGAAAGCCCAACAAACCCAGTGCCACACACAACATGTGGCTGCAGTCCAGCATTCTCTCCGGATGCATTCCTGGTGTCCTGGCTGCCCTGCTGTAACCCTACTCTCAGCTGATTGCTTTTAAGACCCTTCCTTGTCTGAAAATACCAGACCTAGAGAAGAGGACAGTGACAGGGCACACTGTGTGTCTGTCACAGGTGACGGAAGCCACACCGCTGTCTGTCCCTTGATCACAGTGGCAAACAGATCCTTATGGAAAGCTGCACACATCAACACAGAGCTGGCTGGAGCTGGGGTTTTGTGCAGTCTGGGACAGAGGTGTTCTCCAGACACACCACCTTCCTGTCAGCTGGATCATCCTTGTCCAAGGATCTGGATGTCTCCAGTCCACAGATTCGTCATGCCTGTTGTGGTCCCACCACGGTGACAAGCATTTGTGCTGGGGTGCAATTCTGAAGTGAAGGGTGTTTTCTGGCATATCCCACATCCTCTTCCAGCATCACCCTGCCCCTCCTGTGCTCCACAGGGGCCACTGCTGCCCCACAGCCATGTTCGTGGGGCTGGGACGTCACAGCTACATGCCATGGTGCTTGGTTCTCCAAAGGCCACCTTAAGATCCCAAGGAAATGCAACATTTCCTTGTCAGCTTCGGCTTCACCCTTACCTCACACCACCAGCAGCTGCAGTGTGGCAGGTCTGCTCCATGGGCTGGCTGGGGTGAGCCCTCAGGAAGGAGAAGGTGGCCATCAGGAATGAGGAGAAGAGCCACAGGAGTCTTTGGACTTGCCCCTGTGGGCGACCTGCCAACATCACCGCTGGTAGAGGGTGATGATCCCAGCTCGGTGCAGGCTCCTCCACAGTGCTGCCTCCAGCATCATGTCATGGTTAGCATAAAACACCAGAGGTTTCTTCTCCACCTCATAGTAGTGGTCTGAGAACTGCTCGTAGTTGGCAGTGATGAACCCGTAGGCACTGACCTGGGGGGAGGAGGGTGGGACAAAGGATAAGGTCAGGGCTCCACGTCAGGTGGTCCAACCATGACCACCCTCCTCCAGGGACAGGGGGCGCGGAGGACAGCCACCAGGAAACGCTGGACCCCACCAGGAGCCCCACAGCAGCCAAAGGGGGGATGGCCTTGTCTCCAGGAGGAAGGCAGCCCCGTGGCCTCTTACCTGGTCGCAGGTGTGGAGAGCAGTGAGGAGCATGAGGGCACCAGTGCTGGGCATGTAGAGTGAGCCATACTGCGTGTTCAGGAGCTCCGAGCGCAGGAACCTGCCAGAGGACACGGCAGGTCAGAGGGGGCTCATGGCTGGCACAGCACTGCAGCCCCCAGACACACCCAGTTCCCACAGAGTGCTCGGTGATGTCAGTGCCCAGTAAGGCAGGGCTCGGGTGGATTCTCTGATGGCTGCTACTAAGGTTGAGCTCTTCTGCTTCAGATTGCTAAAGGGAACTCTCTGCTGTTTAGAATCACCCCAATCCAGGAAGCTGCTTTCACAAAAGACAATCCTGTTGGGCCCTACCTCTGCTCCTGTTAGATTGGGACAAAATGTAATTTATTTTGGGGAATGGGAGCAAGGTGAGCACAGGGAGGTGTAGATGTGAGCTGTGGGCGGGGGAGAGATGCCTCTGCCTAGCCTGCAGAGAACAGGGAAGAGGTGGTTCCAGAGCCTGGGGAGGACTGGGACTGCACTTTAGCACTAGGCAGCCACTGGTCTGTACTGGAGAACAGTGGTGGGAAGCAGGAGGGCTGAGCCCAGCCCAGGGCAGAGCCAGACAGCTGCCACAATCCTCATCATCCTCACCTTGCTGTCAGGTACTGCAAGAAATCAGGATGCAGCAGCTTGAACTTCTCTGCAGATGCCTCTGGTCCAAAATACTTCTGTGGCCTGCAGCAGGGCAAGGAGAAGGGCAGAACTGTGTCACAGAGTCCTGGAGCTACTTGGGGTTTGTCCCAGCAAATCATGCCTACATCACTGAGGGTGCTGTGGGGATCTTGGGGGGCTACTCACTCATCTCCCTTGTCCGAGCCCTCGGGCACTGGGCTGCCCTGGATGGCTGAGTTCAGCATGACGTAGTCACGGAGATCCGAGGGGATGAAGATGTACTTCAGGTCCTGTAAAGAGGACACAGATGTGGCACTTGAGGGGGGATTTATAGGACACTGTCAGTGCCAGCAGTAGGGTGAGAACTGAGGGCTCCAGAGGTGGAGAGAAGGTTTGGGAGGCAAGCTCACCCTCATGGGATAATTTGGGATCCCCTCCCCACCAAGGCCTCAGGGTCTCACCTTGGCCTGGGGAATCTGGGTGAAGCCATACTCCTCATAGGCAATGAGGGAGTTCTTCATGGTGTTCACCGTGAAGCCATAGAAGGAGATCTTGGTCCCAACATCCTCCTCGAAGCCTTTGATCACAGCACCATTGATCCTGCAGGAAAAGCAGAGGACATGTCCAGGGCTGGCCCCTCCCCAGCACCCATGGCCCCATCCTGCCCAGGACCTGTCCACACCTGAAGACCAGGTCGTGCGCGTCGATGGCCTTGCCCTGCCGCGAGCCGTTGAGGATGCCACCGTTGCCCACCACGGCGCAGCGGACACAGCCCCCAGGGAAGGCAGCCCTGTCGAAGAGGTGTCTGTTGGCAGAGGTGTTGAGGAGCTGGAGAGTGCTACCCACCACTGGAACAGAGCAGGATGGGGCCAGTCAGTGGGGAAAAGGTGTGTGTTAGCCCAAGTGTATTTCAGCATGCAACAGCACACACAGAGCTTGCACAAGACCACATCCAGAAGCAGCACCCAAGACAACTCACACCATGCCCATGCAGGAAAGTGGTCTACAGGTTGGATGAGGAGACACCAGACAGTCCTTCTCAGGCTTGGTGCCACCCCTCACAGCCCCCCATGTTCCTAACCGTGCCGCAAACCGCGGACACCTGAGGTCGTGCAAGGCACGGGGACACATCTGGACATCTCCAGCCCCAGCCCTGCAGATGCTGCTGCCTGTATGGTCATGTCCCCTCCTGACAATGTCTCTTTGCAACTGTCACCAGTTCACTCCCCCACTCTGTCCCCAGCACTTCCCATCCCAGGGATTGAAGCTGGCGACTGCCAGGGAGAACAGAGAGTGGGTTTGGGGTGGGAAGGGAAACAATTCCATCCACAACAATGGATCGGGTTGTCCGAGCATCTCCGGCCCCAGTTCATCATCAGGCACACACTGGAGCTTTTATTCGGGGAAAATGTCACAAGATGCAACAAGAGGCATTTGCAAAGCTATGCCCTCCACCCCACGCCTCAGGAGGTGGAGTAGGAAGAGATCAAGATCCCTGGCTCCTCTGCAGGGCTCCTCTGCCTGCTCCATGTCTCCAGTCCCTTCTGCTGGGCTTCCTGAGCCCCTTGAGCTGCCCCACACCTTCTCATCATCCCCCTTGTCCCATCTGCTCCCATCCCCATCCCAGGTGGGTCTGTACCTGCAAGGGACAAGCCTTGCCAGCCATAAGGGACGTGTCGTGTCTTCAGCCTGTTCCAGGTGTCCAGGGTGAAGTGCTGGTCCCACATCAGCACAGGGGTGTCAAAGCGGAAGATCTCCCCAAACTTGGGGTCTGCCTTTGCTCTGGCCATCACTGAGTGGAGGCAGGTGCTGGGCTGGGGGGAGGAGAACACCAGCTCAGTCTCCAGCCTGGGTCTGCCTTCCCTGCAGCACCTCCACACCTCAGCAGGCACCAAGGGGAGGACAAACCCAGGGACAGAAATACTCCTTGTGCATCACATGTTCTGCTGGGTCACCCACTGCCTCATGCCTCAGTTTCCTGCTGCAGAACACTCTTTGGCACCCAGCTCAGCAGGGCTGGAAGGACCAGAGCTTAGAGTCACCTGAGAGGATGAAGGATTCAGCACCTTCAGGTGTGGGCACCCCACTAAAGGGCTCTGCTGTATAAGAACAGCCCCAATGCCCAGGAACAGTCCTCCCCAGAGCCAGGGTTTATCTTTACTAGTCTCCAGCCCAGGCTGGTGGCCCAGGAGTCACAGGGCTGGAGGGAGCAGGTGATCCTGGCTCCAACCTCCACACTGGGCAATGTCAGCAGGGAGCCCTGGGGAGACCCATGTGTGTGGATGGACAAGGTTGTTCCTCTGTAAATCCCTTCCAGAGGATGCTGCTCCTCCTTAGCTTCCCCACACAGCCCTTCAACCAACAAAACTCAGCACAGAAGGGCACTGGGGATATAAACAAGTTGTGCTAACGATTACCTGCTTTCTGCTGGGCTCAGGCTCCTCCAGCTCGGTAGAGGGCTTGAAGGGATTCCCACTGGAATGGGGGAAGCATATGGCAGAGTTAAAAATCCAGCACTTGGGCACTGGGGAACCCCACAGTGGGTAGGGAGCTCCCAGATCTCGCCAGGACTGTTGGGCACCTTCCCTCCTTACCTCTCCAAGCCACCTTCAAGGGCCCATCTGTGGCTGCCAGCACGGCGCAGTGCCCCCGACGGGGCCAGGACCAGAGGTTCTGGCTGCAGAAGGCTGGGAAAAAACAGAGAGGGCTCAGCTGAGGAGGTGACACTGAGCACCCTGACATCCCTCACATGCTACAGCCACAAGGCAGGACAGTGTCCCCTCTACTTGTCTCCCCTCCACCCACCCAGCCTTATCTGTGTGTCCTTCTGCAAGTAGAGAGCCACAGATTTGCAAAATACAAGGCTTGTGCAGAAAGCAGCCACTGTCTCCTTGTGGGTACCTCCTCTGGGACCCACACACACCAAAAACTGCACCCAGCCCAGTGTGCAGCCTTGGGGTACCCTCTTAAGACCTCCCTGTCTCTTCCCATTATCCCACCATTCCCAAGTCTGAGGCAGACCAGGTCAGGACAAGCTGGACAACAGGACACATCTAATTGTTATACTGGAGAAGCAGTTGGGGTGTATGTGACCCCTGTGCCACGGGGTCAGCTGGAGCATGCCCTGGTCCTTCGTTTAGCACTGGGGGATAGAGGCAGAGAACTGCCCAGTCTGAGCATTTTGGGGTGCCCTGAGCCCCATGGGGCCAGGCAGAGCTGACCTAGCCCCCTGGGGGGAACTGGGGCTGGGGGTGGGCAGGGTCACAGCCTGGCAAGCAGGAGGTGGGAGCCCACCAGAGAGGAACAGGCTCCCATTCATCCCAGCACAGAAAGGCCCTTCAGAGCCCCCCGGCGCCGCCGCCAGCCCAGCCAGCAGGTGCTCAGGCCAGAAGGGAGGTATTGTGGAGGAGACAAGGGCCCCTTGTTACAGGATCTCTGCTTGGGAGCCTGGGGACAGGTAGAGGCAGGTGGGGAGCGGAGCTCTACCTTCCCCGGGCCCCCGCAGGCGCGACAGGCATTGGGTTTCCATCCCTGCCACGGCCTCTGTCAACACCAGCAGCACCCACAGCCCTGCCCAGGAGTGGATCCAAACCCGTTTGCCACCCAAACCCTGTTCCATGCCACCCCAGAAGTACAGCATGACATGGGGGGACAGCCCAGTGCCCTGCCTGGGGTCTGGCACTGGGCGCTGGAGCATCACCCCATGCACAGATGGGGAGGCAGTGCCAAGCAGGTTTTAGTCTCAGCACTGCCAGCTCCAGGCAGGGGATGCCAAGGGTGAAGGTGTCTCCCTGTGCAGGAGGCTGAGCCCTGCCAGTGGAGCAGGGCAGCTTTTTCAATCAAGCCTTTCATCTTGCTTCAGTGTCCCATGGAAAAGCAGGTCCCCAGCAGAAGCTGCTGCCCTGTAGAGCCCCTAGCATCCATAACACATATTCCAGCCGAGGGCAAAGGGCCCTGGCTTAGCCCTGCCCTGTGGCCACATCCTGCCCTCCAAACTTGTGCTGCATACAGCACAGGAGTGCTGACACCATGCCTGACCTCAGAGCCTGGAGTGGGGTCAGCAAGGAGCAGCCTTCATCTCCTCCCTGAGGTTCACCCAAGCTGGCAAAGAAGGAAAAACCCCAGGAGGGTCCACCAAGGTGGGACTGAGCAATCCCAGTTTGGTGCTGGAGGTGCAGCTTTCTCCAGGGCCTTTCAAGTGTGATCCCTGCTAGCCCCAGTCTGACCAAGCTTATCTGTTCCCTTGGCTTGGGACAGGCACAGAGCTGCCCTGGCAGGGTCTGCACACAGCAAGGCCAAGGCCATCAAACACCATACCACACCTGGTGGTTGTGCTGGAGGCTGCTCATTCAGCCCAAGTACTGACAGCACACCCATCTGAGCAAAGCTCACACAAGCATCTTGTGGGAGCTACCAGAATAGCTCTGGATGTCAACTTGGCTCAACCACAGTAAACTGCCCTGGGAACCAGGGAGCTCACCCCAGAGAGCTGCCCAGCTCTGCTTGCTGCCTCTGTCTCACAATGCAGACGATTTCCAGCCCACATGACTCAGCAGCAGGAGCTTATCGATGCTACCACCACCCAACCAATAGATCAGGAACCGAAGACACTTTCCTGCTCCAAGCCTCAAGCCAGTTCCTGCAAAGCACTCCCTGTGTGCAAAGCCCCCAGGTTGGCCACCCACCCTTTTTCTGGTCACAGAGGTGCACCCTCCCACCAAACCCCAAAGCTGTTACCCTCACACACCATGTCCCGGCTCAAGCTGCAGCCACACACCCTCTCCCAGCTCCACCAGCTCCCCAGCTCTTCCCATCAGGCTTGTGAGCCCCAACTGCACATCTCTGGCCACTAGCCCCTCCCCAGCTCTCCAAGCTCTCCCAGTCTTTTTTTCACGGCACAGACCCTTCCCTGGCTTATCTCAGTGCCTGCAGGACAAGGCAAAGCCCCAGCACTGTCACTGGGAGGGTGCTATATTCCTTTCTCAGCTGCCAGGGATGCTGTTGGAGTGCCAGGGGGCTCAGCCCAGCTGTGTCCAGGATGGAGGGAAATAGGTGCAGGCAGCCTGGCAGGTTGGCTCCTGCTAATGTTTCATGGGAACTGGTATCCACCTCCACCCATGGCCAGACATGGTGCATGGGACCTGTTCATCCTTTCTTCCAGGACTTATGCTGAACTGATAAACCCAATCCCTGTGCTAGCACCTCCCTGCACTCAGATCCCAGCTATGGGTGCTGGAGCCAGCTTCCCAGAATTGTCACTGCCCAAACCCTGCCAGAAAGGGCGTGGGGCAGCTGGCCCCCCACCAGACAGCAGCTTGGCGGCACGATGGAGAGCCAAGCGCTTTGACGTCACTCGCCAGGATGTGGTGAAGCACCTCGTGATGCTTGGTTGACTCAGAAGATGGCAACCCTCCCTGGGACCAACTGATGCACAATGGGCTCTGAGAAGGAGTGGCTGTGGCTGCCTGGGCATCGGCGGTGGCAGCAAAGCCAGCCAAGCCTGGGTGCGCTCCCTCACAAACATGACGTTTCTGAGCCGTGGCCATCCCTCATTTCCTGAAGATAACACTGTGTTTGAGCATTATGAGCACAAACTCTGTCCTTATCTTCAGCAAACAATTCCAGGGCCCCACAGACACCTTTGAAGGAGCCAAAGCAGCAATGAAAACCCGCTCTTAGAGGCGTTTGCTTCATTCCACCACGAAGGGCTGAGCTCCAGAAAGCATCTTTCCTGGTGCAGAGCCAGAGTGGCATGGTGAGGCTGGGCAGAGCTCCGTACTCATCCTGTCTGTCCTAATAATAATGCCACGAGTGGAGCCAGCAGCTCACCAGTGGGGTTTTGGAGAGATGGATAGGCAGGGAGTGTGATTGGACAGCACCCAGACGAACCCTAGGGGCTCCAGGGATTCAGCTCCCTCCATCCCTGTGTGGTCAGATGTGCAGGGATGAGAGTATTTCACCCATCTCCATAGGAGCCTCACCACTGCCACCAGCTTTGTGCTGAACTGGAGGGGGACTTGGCATTGCTACGGGTATCTGGTCCTGGGGTGATTTGGTGCTGGCAGCAGCCACCATCAATCAAGGGATCAGCTTCCTTTTACCCCTTTTGTCCCCCTCTACATCTGCATGGAGATGCCACTCACAAAAACCTCCCTGCTCAAATGTGGTCACCTGCACACACACATGAACCCCCTGACCCTCCTGTTCTGCCCTGCCAGCAGGCAGAGAGAGAAGTGAGCGCTCTGCAATGGCACCTCAGCCCTGTGAAATGCCATCTGTCCTGGTTCCATCTCTGGACTTAGCCCCACATCGGTCAGCAGGGCAGGGCTGATCCCTCCAGGGGCACAGTTCAGTCTGGATGAGCAGCAGTCATGGGGTGCCATGTTTGTAAACACAGGGAATTGGAGCCAACAGGACTCGCTCTGGTTTGGGTCTAGCTTTAGAGGTTGGATTAAAGCCAAGAGGAGAGACCAGGACAGTTTTGGAGGACAGGTGAGCTCCATGTTACCTCACCCTGAGCTCCTCTCTGAGGCTAGATGAGCTGACCCTTGGTCCCATAAGTTGTGGGGCTGGAGCCTGGACTGGCTTTGCTGGGGAGTTGACCTGGGACAGGTCCAGGCAGGGTTAAACAGTGGCAGCCTGACATGTGATGGAGGAAACCTGCTCCTGGCTTGCATCCCATGGGTTTCTTGCACACCCTGCTTCTGGGCTGGGTCATGGACCCTGTGCCAAGGCACAGCTGGTTTCCTTCCCTAGCTCGAGTGTGGTCCTTGGGCACATTCTGCTGCCCTCATGAGCCTCAGTTTCCCCTCTCATGGACATCAAGCTCTGCACCCCAGCCATGACCTGCCCCGAGCACTGTGCAGTTCAGGCTAATGCTGCTGCCACCAGCACCACTGCACACTCAGCACGGTTAAGGGTGGAAACAGACAACCTCTGTCCAGGTTACTGGGGATACTCCTGCTCCACAAGCCCAGCAGGAGAGGGAATCTCTCCCTTGGGCAGGATGGGATGGGGCAAAGAGGGTCCCCAGCTCCAAACTGGGGAAGAGCAAATATCTGGACCCCAGGGCAGCCCAGCCAACTACATCCCCAGCAACTCGTAGTGCAAATCTGTCTGCCCTCAGCTCAACCCATGCAGGACTGGCTTCAGTCCCCACAGCATGCCCCATTCCCGGGCAGCTGGGCACTGCACACCCACAGCACCCAGGAGGAGGTGAGGGACACCCACATCACTCTCCTGGCACATCACCTGGTGCTCGCAGGGGAGAGGGTGCCTGGTCCCGCAGCCCAAGTGATGTGCAGGCTGCTCCCTCAGCCTGGCACCGGAGATGCTCGGGAAGGGGCTTGCAGGGCTGGAGGATGCAGGGAAGGCAGACGAAGGGGGAGATGCAAATTGCTGGAGTTTGGGAAATGCTGCAGCCCTGAGAGTTTCAAACAGTATTGGGCAGCCCGGGAGTATCCGGAGAGCTGGGGGCAGCCGTGCCCTGTCCCTGCAATGGTTGGGGGTCAGCGCAGATCCATGGGGGCCAAACCTTCCCCCTGGACAATCAGCCAGCCCCGACCCTCTGCCAGCCCAGCGGGGACACGCGGGGCTCGGTGGTGTGCCCGGCTGCTGAAGGGGATTGATCCTGCCGGGGCTGAGCACCTCACCCATCCCTGGACCCAGCAATGGTTTCTTTGCACTGTGATGGGCTGCAGCCATGCGGGGACCCCTGTAACCCCCATGTAACACTCCGGACACCCCCGGGCTGGGCTGGCGGCCGTGGGCAGCACCC
>NW_008652479.1:14621-15935 GCF_000695815.1 Acanthisitta chloris
CGGGGGCAGAGCCTGCTGCGAGCAGATTTTCCAAACCAGCCGACTACCGGGAGCACAGCTGGGATAACCCATCCTAAGGCACCCACACCGGCACCCCAATTCCCCCTCCCCATCCCAGCGCATGGCACCTCATGCTGGATTTGCACATCCCTTCCTCCCACCCCCATCCACCTTTACCTGGCTATGATTCTCTGGCTGTTGGGCGACTCCACCGTAGCGTAGTAGTGACTGTAGAGGAGCAGGGAGGATGTTAAACCCGCCAGAAGCAAAAGGCAGAGCCTTTTCCAGTGTGGGGACCCCATCCCGAGCACTTCAACCGCTGGAGTTGCCGCAGGCGAGCGGGAGCTGGTCCCGGGCACAGCCGCGACCGACGAGGAACTTCCCGAGCCCTCAAACTCTCCCAGCCCGGAGGGTGAGGACACCGCTAGGACCTGGCTCCGTCCTGCCCTGGGTGGCCAACTGCACCTTGGAGCAGGCTGGGATATTCCTCGGGAGCGGTGGGAGGGAGGGTGTGAGCCGGAGGGAGGAGGCACCAGGCTGACTGGTTGAGACTTGCTGAGAAAAAAAGCACTTTTGAGCTGCTTTTTCTCCGCTCTGAGGATTAAACATTTACCCAGACCAGCAGGGAAATGCGCTTGCTTTTCTTTTTATCTTTTTTTTTTTTTTTTTGGCCTCTTTTTCTTTCCCCCCCCCCCCATGCCACCCACCCACAGCTCACAAACAGGGTTCCCCTTTCTGTAACTTTCTCGCTCGACTGAAAACACGTGCGTTCAGCACCGGCTGCTTCCCGAGCGGCAGCACCCACAGCCCACGCCGACACCCAGTGACCCTGCGCTGCAGACACCCCCGAGCGCGTTCGCAGGAGTCTGCGGGTTATTTTAAGCTTAGCAGAAACTCAGGCTCTAAAGTCAAGACGAGCTCCCACCCTGGAGTACGCGGCACGAACCCACAGCAGCTGCTGGTTAACCCTCTTGATGGGAGCAAACGTGGGGGAGAAGAGGGAACACCTCTGGGCTGGGATGCTGCCTCTGGGGAGAAGGGGACACACTGGTGGGCAGATTTTTTTTCCCCCACAACGTGGGTTTACATCTCCAAAACTGTTTGGGGCTTTGTGGTCAGTCCGACAAAGAGTTCGGGCTGGGTAAAAGGCAAAACAGGTTTGGAGGAAATCCACCTGAATTATTTTGGTATTTTCGGCAAGGGTGTGCTGCAGATTCTGTTTTCAAAGCATGTTTCGATTTTATTTTAGTTAAACTCAGAACCAGCCCTGCGAACTAAAGGATATGCATACCAAAATGTTTGTTGCAGCGGGGG
>NW_008652479.1:15989-47399 GCF_000695815.1 Acanthisitta chloris
GGGATTTGGGGGGTTGGATTTCTAGGAAGCCACCAGATTCTGGGAGCGGCAGGATGGTGAGCCCAGCTCCATCCCAAGTCTCGGCTCTGTGCCTGCGGCTCCCTGAGCACCCACATGTTGTTCCAGGGTGTCACCCACCTCAAGCCTCTCCACAAACACCCGTTTTCATTATTCAGCCCCCAAACCTGGGGCCAAACCCCATCCCAGCTCCCAGGTCCCACTGCATACCCCCAGGCTGGTGTGCTCCCAACTGCATTTTCCCCAACACTCCTTATTCCCCCAGATCCAAACACACTCCGCTTCCATCCTGCCTGCCCAGGCTTGTTTCCAATGATGCTGCTTGTTCCAAGGAAGTTAAATATAAAAATGTTTTTAATAGGAGTTTCCTTCAGTCTCTACTTGCTTCCATTACTACAGGTGCCCCCATTGCCAGCCCTGGACCTCCGGGAATTTTGGCTGTGTGGGAATAGCACTGTGCTGGCATCCAGGACGTCCCCAGGCTGCACTGATGACAATGCCAAGGTGCAGTTCTGGCCTTGTCCTACTGGGAGAATGGACACTGGACCTGGGACACCACAGGGGGAAGGTGCCTGGGCTGATTTTTAAAGACAACTTCCAGGGAATCAGCCCTGCTGCTGCGCAGGGGCCAGGGAGCTGTGGCAGACAGGTTGGCAGGGCACGGAGTGTCTTGGGGAATGAAAGAGCATGCAAGAAGCTGGAAGGACAGGACAGACCATCACCATTTGGACACACAGGGATGAAATCAGGTCCAAAGCTCAGGTGGAGGTGAAACTACAAAAGGACAGACAGGAAGAGGAGGGTTATGTGTACACTAGTAGCAAGGGGCAGCGCAGAGAAATGGGGGTGCACTGATGGAAGGATTTGGTGCTTTTTGCCTCTACCACTAAAGCCTGTTCCCAGCCATCAGGGGTACTGGCATCATCTAGAAGACTTAGGGCCAGCAGAACAGGGTCAAGAGTCTAAGATCCTCCTCAAAGTTCCTCCAGTTTGCTCTCTGACCTGATGGATTCACTCCCTGTGAGCCAGTGCCTTGGCTCATGTGCTCTCAACTCTGGACCTTTGTTAACCACAGCTAATTATTACCAACTGCTCTAGTAAGTCACAAGGGACATTGCAAGGCTTGGCTAGAGATGGATGACCAGTGGCCCAGAGTAAGTGACCTGGGGAAAGTCAAGAATTTCCCATTTGGAAACATTTATGGCTCAATCATGCAAATGGTGGTGGAGTGGCAGCTTCAAGGGTTGGAGGAGCTGCTTTCACATCACTCCCATCCCTCTGTTTCCATGAGATATGGTTTTCTACTGTTGGTTTTATTTTCAGCGGGGTGAAAATGAGATGCACAGTTCTTCATCTGCTCTACTTGTTTTGTGCTACAATGCATTTTGGACTATGCCCCAAAATTAAGTGGTGCTTAATTTAGAAGTTAAATAAGTATGAAAAACCTTTTAGGATGATAGTTGCCAAATAAAGATTAGGACAAGAACATAAAAGAAATTACAATGAATACAGGCAAGTATCATTTTTAGCCTGAGCTTTTTATTCCAGTGATTACTTCTTGGAAACAGAACCCAAGCTCTCCACATGGCTAGAGAGAGTGACAAGAAAATAAACACATTTTACACCAGCTGGCTGTCAGCCACAGATTGGTGGAGGAAAGTCCTGTGGTCTTTGCCATGATGAACTGCCCAGTTGGGAGAAAGAGACCTCCAAAAACCTCCTGGAGGATTAATATATCCAAAATTGCTCAGCACAGGTCAGAGGTGCATTTCAGAAAGTGCCAAAAATCTGCTCGTAGAACATGTCCCTGAGACTCAGAGCCTGGATCGGGAGCAGGTTGCTGTGTCAGCAGGGCCATATGGCTGCCTGGGGAGGCACAGCCTCATCATGAAATATTCATCAGCAGATGTCCCAGGAGGCTGACACACAGCCCCTTCCCCATGGGGCAGGGAGGGCAGCACCTCAGCCAGACCTCCTCTCGCCAGGCTCCCTGCCCAGGGGAAACAAGGTCAGGCAAAGCTCCAGCCTGCACTGACGCTGTGGATGTTCCCTGACACTCTGCTTGGATTTGTAGGTGTTGCTACAACCAAAGGCAGGAGGTGAGCAGGGAAGTGGCCACACTGTGTGCAGTTCTGGTGTCCTCAACATAAGAAGGACATGGAACTGTTGGAGCAAGTCCAGAGGAGGCCACAAAGTTGCTAAGAGCACTGGAGCATCTCTCCTATGAGGACAGGCTGAGGGAGCTGGGGCTGTTCAGCCTGGAGAAGGTTGTGTGGAAACCTCAAAGCAGCCTATCAGTATCTGAAGGGGCTACAGGGGAGCCAGAGAGGGACTCTTTGTTAGAAGCTGCTGTGACAGGACAAGGGGTAATGGGGAGAAACTGAAAGAGGGAAATTTAGATCAGATCTTAGCCAGAAGTTTTCCCTGTGAGGGTGGTGAGACACTGGCACAGGTTGCCCAGGGAGGCTGTGGCTGCCCCAACCCTGGCAGTGCTTAAAGCCAGGGTGGATGAAGCCTTGAGCCACCTGTTCTGGCGAGAGGGGTCCCTGCCCAGTGCGGGGGGACAGGACTGGATGACCTCTAATGTCCATTCCAACCCCAAAAATTCTATGATTCACATGGACGATGCCTGGAGATGGGGATGACAGCAGTTTGGTAGCACCACACCACTGCAGGACCAGAGGTGCTCAGGGCTGTGCTCAGTATGGAACCTGCAGCTCTCAGCAACAGGCTCTGCCCTTCTGCCTTGCACTGTGGTGGGGAAACAGGCTCGAGTGTGCAGCTGTGCAGTGAAACTGAGCTGGTGTGCTTCTCTTTGTGATAGTGTGGCAGGATATGGTCCATCAGGGAAACACATCATTTACTGCCCTCCTGCTCCTCCCTAAAGCAGGAGGGTTGTGGGGATGAGCCCTAGGCCAAGGTGGCAGGTCAGGACCTCGTTTAGTAGCAGGATGTGGCTCATGTTGGCTCGGTCCCTGTGGCACTGCTATGCCCAGCCTGGCTCTTATCACAGATGTCTGCGCATGACGGAGGCCTTGGCCAGCCCTGGACAGCTGACCAGGGCTGAGATAAGCCAAACACACAGTTCAAAGGTTATCCCTTCTCCACTGGCATGAGGCAATCTGTGAGGCTCTGGGCTATGCCCTGGAGAGGTGCAGAGCTGGGAAACACCCTTGAGAAATTAGGGTGACAATCCAAACCGCTGCCTTCCCCCTTCTTGCTGGTTCTGGATAAGGCAGAGCAGATGTGGACTAATCATGCCCTGTTCTTAGCAGGGCAAACAGTCCCTGAGGCCAGGCCAGGCTGTGTCCTCAAAGATCACAGCTGTGGAGAGGAACACCATCTCCAAGTGTGGATGGGCATCAGCACCTTGTCTGCCTGCGTGGTCCCACCTGATGCTGCATGGGATAGGATGGAGGGAAAATTGGGATGTCCTCAGGACTCAAAAAGTGTCTTTTCAGAATTTTCTGGGTCATGCCAAGCTGGAAAAGCCCTGCAACACCTAAGGTCCTGTTACTCAGCCTGGCAGAGGAGCCCAGACTACCACAGCCCCTTGCTGTGGGAAGCAGGGGCTGCTGTACCCCCAGGAGGTGTTTACCTGCAGGGCCCTGCCCCAGCAGCTGGAGGTGAGGTCTCCAAGGCAGATCAGCTGGTGCTTTTTGCACAACAAAGCCATGGGCTTCTCCTTTATCTTGTTCTCCCTCCCCTATTATCAATAGTTTTTCTGGTCCAACTGGATTTACCTGCTACTACATCCCCAACGAAGGGAGAAGGTCCACACGGCAGAGGTGAGGAGGATGAATCCCCCACCCCTGTGCACACAAGGCCTGCCCCAAACCTCTCTGCAATCAGGGAACATAAATAGCATCTGGCAAGTCACCAGCACCTGGAGCAGGCACCTCTGCTACACTCCCACAGCATCCACTCAGCCACAGCAGCTGGAGAGTGATGGATCCAGAGGGAGCACCTGCTCCATGCTGGGAAGCCTGATGCTGGTGTCCAGTCTGGACGTGTCCAGCACTAGCAGGTACCCCAAGCCTCATGACACAGTGCAGAGCCCATCTCATCCCTGCTCAGGGTCAGCCCAAACTGGGGTAGGCTCCAGAGAGCAGGGCTGGCCTGACCAGGAGTGGAGATGTGCCAAACATGGCACCATGCTGACAGGTCCCTCAACAGGAGCTGCCACCTGGTGGCACGGGGACAGCCCTGCTGGCCTGCCAGCCACGGGGACCTGGATGGGGACATTTGGGGTGGCCCTCCAGCATGGCATTGGCTCTGTCCAGCTGCTCTGAGGAGGCTCCTCTGGCACACCCCAGCAGTGCTGCTTTTGCCCTGGGATACTCACCCCATTCACAGATCCTGGATCTTGCCAAGGATGCTCATGCTGTAGCTGTCCTCCACAGGCTTTGCTCCATTAGTCTGTACCAAGCTTGAAGCTGGCTGGGAAATGCTATCTCCAAGCCCCCTCAGCTTCCTGTGGCTGCTCTGGATCTGATGCCACAAGATTAGGTGACTCTGGTTAGGCATAGCTGGACTTGTGCTCCAGAGGATGTGTCCCTGTGTGTGCCACACCTTGGCCAGCCCATGGAGGGATGTGATGCCTTGGTGCAGGGGGATGGGACAGGACAAAGTGAGGAGGTGTAAGGGACCACTAGGTCAGAGCTGCTTTCCTGGGACCAGAGAGGATGTGGCTTTGAGTTTGCTGGGAAACTGACCACAACAAAGGACCTTCTCCAGCCGAGATTATCCCTGATAACATCAAACTGTGCCAGCTGTGTTGAGAAAAGCTTGGAGGGAACAGGCTCTGCTGGTGGGGAAAGTCTCCTGGGAAGTTTCCTTCCCTTGACTCTGGGAAGCCTCAGCACTGGAGAAAAGTGTGGGCTGGGGGCTACCCGCCTCAGCCCCATCCTGCTTCCCAGAGGAGAAGAAAACAAAAGAGGAGGAGGGGGAAGGGTCTAAGAGAAACTTCTTCCAACTTGTCGGGAAGAGAAAAGCCCTATTCAGGCAGGGAGAATGCCCGTGTGGAGCTGGTCACTAAGCAACACGCAGCAATCTGGTACAGCCTGAAGGATGGGCAAGGAACAAAACTGCTTCACTGCCCACCCAGAGCCTGGCCAGGAGAGTGCTGGGCAGGGACAGCCTGGGGACACCAACCCTGCACAGCCACCGCGAGGGGCTGAGACACCCACAGGCTCCAGAGTGCCTGGCTGCAGGAGTTCCTCCTTGGTCAGCTCTGGAGACTCCATCAGGTTTCCTTGTTTCCTGCTCAGGAAAGATTTCTGGCCTCCAAAAGGAGGAGAATCCTTAGGAAGGACTTGTGGTTCCTCCAAACCCATGGCCCTGGTGTTCACACAGGGCTACGTCTTTCCCAACTGAGGCACTGTGCGTTTTGGATAACTCCCTGTTCCCAGTGCCGCTGGAGGCTTGTAAGGGGAGAGCAGCCAAACACAGGCTACACCCTCTCCCAGAGGCACTGAATTCTGCATTTCAGTTCTCGGTGTGGGGGGTCGTCCCTAGCAAACAAGCTCAGTGAGACATGAGAAACTGCCTGGCCTCTCTTGCAGCACAAGGAAAAAGGGACAAAGGAAATCAAGCCTGACAATCCTGGCTGAAATGCCTCTCTCGGAGCCTAGGGGGTCCCTGGAGACGCTGCTGCCCCCGTCCAAAATGCTGCAGAAGTGGAAAAAATACTCACAGCCAGATCAGGTCTGCTGGGACCAGTCAGTGTGCTCCCAGGTCCCAATCCAGAGCCTGTTAATCTAGGGAGATGCACTGGACACCTGCTTGGACACTGGATGTGGCTTTTTGTCTGCATGATGTCTCAGGGGAACCATCCAGCCCTTCAGGCATTTGCCTTGAGCATCTGATGTACTTGGAAAGCAGTTGCTGGGACAAAGACAACCTCTCCAAGTGTTTACCCATTTCTTCAGGAAAGTGTTTGGCCAGCTCAGATCCCTATCCTGCAACAGCAAGGTGAACAAGTGGAGGATGCTCAGGTGTGTCCATACAAGCCACAGAGCTCCTGCACAAGGAGGGATTCTCATGAACCTTTCCTAGCTTCATCTGCAGTATCTCAGCCTTTAAAGCCACTGCTCTGGGTGCACTAAATAACCACAACCCACAGGGCTGCAATGAAAGATCAGCTTGGTCAAAGCACCATTTATTTTGTTTATAAAACCCATTTCAGAAGGCCAACATGCTGCAGGTGTGCTGGCTGCAGCTGGGCTCCTCTCAGCACCATGGGGCACAGGCACTCCAGCCAGCAGCAAGGATGGATAGCATCCATTCCTGGACTTGGAGAGCTCCTACCTCCCCTGGCAAGAGAACAAACACAGTGCTCTGGACACAGCTGGGAGCCAAGCATGACGAAGTCCAGCTAAGCAAGGACTTGGCACACCAGGACCATGCCACATAATTCACATTTTGTGCTGTCGGGGAGCCCTGGAGCAAGAGGCACCAGGTACAGCATGTCTGCTGCACTGTGGAGAGCAGGGACCTGCCCTTGAGCTGATGGCACTGCCCCTTCAGAAGTGTCATGACAAGGCCACACTGGGAAGCAGAAGTGAGACTCATTCTCTCTCAAATTAGTCACCTGGAAGTGTCCAGTCTCTCCTTTTTATCCACAGGGAGCAGAGTGAGAGCAGTACCTCAGAAATTAACCTGAGACAGGATCTGTGTGTCCACCTCAATCTACTGGCTCCTGAGGGAACTTGTTTAGACAACACTCAACTCCAAAATGGGCATCACTAATGGAGAGGATCTACCCAGAAGTAGCTCCAGCTTGAGGAGCATCTCCTTGCAAAGAGAGAAAACCAGGATTAAATACAGGACCCTGGACCATATGCTACCCAGGTCCATCCTGGATTCTGCTCTCCCAGTACCAGTGCCTACAACCACCAGGAAGAATCTTGCAGTACAACCAGATGGGATGTTGGCACACTGCATTTTCTTGTTGTTCTTCTCTGGGTCTGCAGCATTCACACAGTTGTTGAAGTGTTGTGAAAGAATAGAGGTGCTGAAGAAGGGAAATATCTTTTGTGGGGATGAAATGTGCCTGGCAGTCCAGAGCTAACCTTGGCTCTGGTGATGCTTTTCCATTCCTAGTGAAGTGTTGTTGAGATTTCCCAGGCCCTTGCCACACAATCAGGATCTCTGGTAAAGCTTCATGATATTCTCATCATGAAGCTTTTTCCACACCTGCTTCTCCAGGTTGAAGTCATGGTTAATGTAGAAAATCAGAGGTTTCCAGCTCTTGTCATAGTAGTGATCCGAGTAATTCTTGTACCCCTCTGTGATGTAGCCATAGGCATTCACCTGGGGAAGATGGAGAGTTCACTGGGCAGGGTACCAAGGACAGAGAAGGCTAAGTGAAATACAGGACACAGTTCCCAAACAGGGAGGGAGCATAGGACAGAGATGCCAGTTGAGGCTCCCCTGGTGACCCTGCATGGGGGTGCAGAAGGACCAGACTATGAACATTGGTACCAGAGATCCTGTTATCCTCTCTCTGCCTCCCTGGGGGGTCATATGCTGTAGGTCACAGTGGGCTTCACAACCTCTGTGTGAGCTATTTTGGGGCCATTTCTCTTGTCTTCAGCCTGCTCATCCACAGCTGATACAAGCCCTTACACTCTCAAGGCAGATAGTAGGCAGGGTTGTAGCCACCCCTGCTCTCCCCTGACCCCTATCCCCCTTCCAGACAGTGCTGGGTGCAAGAATCACCATGCCCTTACCCGGTCACAGAGATGGAGAGCAGTCAGCAGCAGGAAGGCCCCAGTTGTGGGTCTGTACAGCCTCCAGTAGCGTTTTTCCAGATTTTTAGACTTTAAAAACCTGCAGAAGGAGAGAAGAAAGCACAGAGCAGTTGCTGGGTGTGGTGTTTCAAGCTGTGCACACCTTGTCCTCCTGTAGCCTCTGTGGCATCTTTCCTCCTTGAAGCAGTTTGTGGTCATAGGAGACATTTCAAAGATGCCACAAGGATTCCAACACGTGTTCTGTAAAGCACAAGGTCAGTGTAGAATTCACCATCACCTGCACTGCAACCTAAGCCCAGCTCTGCCCCAGCTTTATGGAAGTGAAGTCTTGAGGCAATGGAGTAAACAGGGGATGGATTAAAGGATCTAGTAGGTTAAAGCCCACCACTCTTAAATCTGTCCTTCGCCTTGCAGTGCAGAAGTGGCTTTGATGCTCCCTGGTATATCCTGCTTCCCATCCACATCTAGGAGTGAAACAAGACATAGCAAAGGTGGAGAGGGGGATCACAAAACCTGCCAAGAGCTGCAGTGTGTTGTGCCAGGAGTTATTAGGAAGGTAGGAGTCCACACTGGGCAAAAATAGCATTGAGCCCTCTTGGCCTTGGAAAGGCTCCAAGTCAGAGGGGAGACAGCAGAATGAGCAGGGAGGTACTGGCCATCTGGCTCTCAGGGAAGGCAGAATGCAGCTCTCAAGGAGACTGAAGGGTAAAGGCAGCCAAAACAGCTCACAACAGGAGCTCCTGTTCCTACATCTCCCAGTCACGTGTGGCCCATGATGGGCAGATCTCACAATGACAGTGGCCAGCAGGCTTGTGGAAAGGATTGGAGAGGTACAGAAGAGCAGAGGTTGGGCCAGGCAAATGGAACACTGAGAAAGGGCCTATTATCATGTTTGAAGGGATCTTTGGAGAGAAGGTCTGTTACAAAGTCTCCCTCCAAGGTGCTAAGCAATGGGGAACATGAAAGGTTGATCCTCAACTAGACCAGCTATTCTGGTACTTCAGCAATACTCTTCCCACACCTAAAGTTGCCATTTGTCCAGGATCCCTTTTGGATGCAGAAAGCAAATCTGTCCAACAGCTGATGCATCTCCAGCTCACAGATTCTGGATGTCTACCCACCACTCACATCCCAGTGCAGCACCACAGAGAATTTCAACTGCCTGCACACTGCTGGAGATAACCCCAAGGTTGCTGGTGTGGCTGAGCTGTGGTTACAAGGGAGTGAGCTTGGAGAAGAGCCCAGAGACAGACAGAGATTGTGCTGGCTAGAAAAAAAACAAGTCTGTTAGAGCACATAACCCCCAACTCACCTGTTTTTCACGTATCTGATGAAATCAGGGTGAACCACCAGGTACTTGTCCATTGTGAAATCTTTATCAAACATCTGCCGAGGTTTGTGCCTAAGGTCAGGAATGGGGAGACTCAGGACAAGTGCCTACACTTCATCACAGCTGGAAAGGATCAGCCCTGATGCACTTGGTGGTAAGAGAAGAACCACAAACACTGTGAAGTTATCTTGCAATATTTCCCAAAGCCTCCATAGCCTGTGTGCGTTGCAGAGGAAGAGATCAGGTAGGAGAGGAACAGCAGGAGACAGGAATAGCAAAAGCATGTTTGTATAGGCAAGAATTGGTGAAACCAGGTGAATCCATGAGCAGGCCACTATGTACACACACCAACAACAGCATGTGTTCGTCCCAGAGGCTCACAAATCTTTCTCCAAGCTCTGTGTACACATCATTGAAATCAGCCACCTCTGGGAAGGAGGTGTATTGGTTACAGCAGTGCTCAGAACTGTGGAGGAAATGAGATGTTTCTCCAAACAAGTCTCCCAGGAGAGGGAGGCTTTACCTTGGCTTTACTCTGGGCTGCCCCTCCGCAGGGCTGAGCACTGTGGAGAGGAGAAAGGCACAACAGAGAGCTCCTCACTGAAGGCTGTAGAGGTGGAGTTAGTTTGTTTTACCCGCCAAAGTTGGAGACTCCTTTCCTGATGACCTTGTTCAGCAGAAAAGCCTTCAGCCACTCATAGTCTCTAGCTCCCTCCAGAAAGTGAATGTATCTGACATGCTAAGAAAACAAGTGAGCATTAAAGAACAGCATGAGAGACACCTCCTTTAAAAACAAAGTGCAAGCAGACATCTAGGCTCACTGAGTTTCCTAGACACACATCTTCAGTCTGCAGCCTTCAACTAGCTCACAGAAGCAGAATGGAGATAAGGTCTGATGTGCAGCCACTTCTACATGCCAAGAGGCTGGGGTGGCACTGACACAGCGTGTCACTGCAAACACTGAGCCAAGCCAGTGCAGGTTCCTTCACTGAGGGTAATACTAAAGTGCTGGCTCAACTCTGTGCTCCTCATGCATGGCAAGGTCAGAAGTGAAGGCCACAGGCAAACAGCATCCTGTCAAAGGATAAGTGTGAGACACTGGCACAGGTTCCCCAGGGAAGTGGTGGCTGCCCCAACTCTGGCAGTGTTCAAAGCCAGGGTGGATAAAGCCTTGAGCAACCTGCTCTGGTGGGAGGTGTCCCTGCCCAGGGCAGGGGGTTGGGACTAGATGATCATCTGTAAGGTCCATTCCAACCCCTAAAATTCTATGATTCTGTGAAAGCTGTTCATGCATACAGCATGAACCTAACTTACTTCATCATGTGGGATGTTGCTGAACCCTCTGTGTCCCAAGATCTGAAGAGAGGAAACCAGGGAGTAGGCTGTGAATCCATAAAATGAGGTTTTTGTCCCCACATCTTTTTCATAACCTTTGGTTACAGCCCCGCTCACCCTGGTGAAGGAAATCAAACAGAAGAGCAGAGTTAGGGACCACTCAAAACCCTCATATTCATGTTCCTAACAGGAAAAGACAGCATTAGTCTGGAGGAAGGGAGGACTAGGCCCCTTCTGAGCTCCACTTTGATCTGCAGGAAAGCCCCTGCTTTGGAGATGGCTCTTCATGGCCCATCCGTGCACACAGGCTCTGTGTGTTTAGGAATTTTTCAATTGCTTTTAGATTTTTCACCTCCTGCCATCAGTCATTGTGGCACTTGAGAGTCAGTGCAATACTAGAAGAGATGAAGTGATCCAACCACAGTTACCTGCCAGAATAAGCTGTGCATCTTCTGAGAAGGAAACCTGCCTTACCGGAAGACGTAGTCATGGGAGTCAATCTCTTGGCCCATCCCAGAGTTATTCAATATTCCTCCATTCCCCACAACAGCACAGCTGATGCATGTTGGCACACTGCTGTTGCTGTTGGCCAGGAGCAGCTGCTGGTGAGGATTTGGGGGCAGCTGGGATATGACCTCCTTCACCACTGTGAAGAAAACACAGTGGTGAGTTACCAAGAGGCTTTAGAATGGACACAGTGAAACCACCACAGTTTCCACCATGAGATCCACCTTGCCTGATGCCTTTGGCAGGGAGATGCTGCAAACCTCCAGCTACTTGGCATCAGGTTCCTGTTGGGAGGATGATGGTCCCATCTTGACAAGCCCTGAGGGACTCACGTGAATAATTCAGGTCCATGAAGCCATATGGGGGTACAAAATGCTCCAGGCGCTGCCATTCACTGTCACTGAAGAATCTCCTGTCTGTGAAGAGCATGATGTTGGGCAGGAAGAGATCCCGCAGCCAGTCAGACTTGGCAACTTTGACCTTCACTGATTCAGAGCAGGTCTTGAAAAACAAAAGGAAACAATAAGGACTGATGAGCAGAGAGCTGATAAACCCGACTGAGTGCCAGGGCTTGTGTGCCTGCATCTGACAGGATCAGAAAGAAACAAACTCCAGTGGTACATCATCCATTCCCCTCAGAGTCCCCACACCATGAACATGAAGCACAATTTCAGCGCTATGTCCATAACTAGCTGGTGAAAAGTCACCTACAAGGGAGCCAGAATTACTCCAAGTCTATGAGACTTTGCTCTTCAGAACAACAGGCCTGTGATGCTTAAATGCTTTACTGGCCTCCTTAACTCATGCAAATTTACATCTGCAATAAGGTCTAACCTAAATGTTCCAAATAAGGTTGACAGTCCCTTCTGGCAACACACCTCACAAGGTCCTCAGAGCACACCTGAGGAAACACAGAGGAACATGCAAGGTCAGATCACCATTACTACTCCCTTTAAAGTTAAGAAAAAATGTGCAACAACTTGTTTGATGTCATAAATTAAGCAGTGAAACGTGCAGCTAAGAAGGGAACCCAAGCCAGCTTATCCTACAAGAAGGGTCTCACTGCAGCTGGCAAGAGTTAGTCTGTGCGTGCAGATGGAAAGCAAACACTTCCACTACACTGAATTTTCTGCTGAGTCAGTTTGGCCTCTGCTTTCTTAGACATCTTAGACATGTACTGAAAGGCAAAACAGGAGACCATGCCCAGCACAAATCCCCAGCCATGACTGCACTGCCAAAGCCTCTGCTACAGGTGAGGATGACAACCCAGTCACAGCCTGAGGAGACAGCCCTCATTCTCCCTCTCACCACAGGAGTACAATGAGAACATTGTGGAGGTTTTCATGTTGGCATCATTTCACTCACAGCACATTTCATGTCCATTGACGGGCACATTCCCTTCCTGCTCAAGTTGTACTTGGTACGGTCCAAGGCTTGGTACTTCTTGTGCCTCTACAGCTAGACTAGATAAATACCAGAGGAACTGGGGAAAACTCTGGTCACGTAAAAAATTAAGAATTTGGGAGTGCTTCCTAGGCTCTCTCTGCAATTCACAGATCAGGTTTGGGAGCCAGACCCAAACACGTGAGAGGGTAACCCATCTATCCAAGCCTTCCAGCAACAAGGGTGCCAGGGAAAACTGCTCTGGGTAAGCTTTACAAAGAGTTACCAGCATAGGATGGGAGACAGGGACAGTACTGGGCTCTACAACCTGTCCCACCTACTTGCTGGTGAGTGCTGCATGATGCCATTGCATGAGCTGACTAAGGGGGAGGAGGCTTCCTAAAGGCTCTGTCCCTGGACACTAGTAATTATGAGATCGTTAAGTTTGATTAACTTGAGTCTTCATGTGAATGCAGATGTTCAGTTTCTCAAGAGATTAGGTGAGAAACAGGACACCTGTATGAAGATTACATTTCCTGCCAGACACCTAGTGCCTGCCCATAGGCATCACAAGACTGGGTGTGACACAACCTACCACATCACAGGGAACACATAAGGTGCACTGTGTGTCCCTCATGCAATGTATCAAGGTACCTAAGAGTGGGACCACCTTGTGCTACATCTAAAAGGAGAGTGATTTTCCCCAGCTTCTGATGATTCTGAGCTCCAGAAAGAGCTGTTCAGGCTGACTTTCAAAGGAACCCATGGAAACACATACAGTTGCAGTAAGTTCCCATACCAGAGCTGAGTTGTACATAGATGTCTCTCTCTCTGGGTCCCAGCAGCACCTGCATATACCAGTGAGTTGACCGACCAGCTTAGAAATCATCCTCAACTGCAAAGGGCACATGTGCCCAGGGGACAGCAGACAAGGAGGTCAATGGGGAGGCATCATTCTTGGTGAACATACACACCATCACACCTACCGAGGGTGGAGATGAGTTGTCCAGCAGGTACTGGTCCTCGAAATCCCAGTGCGGCTCAGATGTGAAGTTAGCAATGCTCAGTTTCCTCTTTTCTGTCACTGCAGCAGCCTGAGGAACAGGTCTTACAGTTTTTATTGATGCAGGAGGTCCTTTTGGTTTTGCTTGGTCTTTGGGTGGGTTGTTTTCAGGAGTTCCCTTCACCCCAGGGAGTGGTTTCACTGTTGCCTTTTCCTTGGCTCCCTCCACCCTGGGAAGTGATTTCACTGTTGTTTTTTCCTTGGCTTCTTCCATCCCTGGAGCTGGTCTCACTGTTGTTTTCTCCTTGCTTCCCTGCACCACTGGGGCTGTTTTCACTGTTGTATTCTTGATTTCCTGTAACTGGGGTGGTGGTTTCACAGCCAAGTTCTCCTTGGTTCCTTCCACCCTGGGAAGTGGTTCTATCATTTTCTTCTGCTCCTCTTTTCCTTTCCACTTTGTTGTCTTCTCCACTACATCCTGTTTGAGCCTTGTGATGTCTCTCCCCAAAGTCACCTTTAAAAACCTCCTGGAGTTCCCATTATCGGAATAGTTCAGACCATGTTGCTCTTGGGTGTTCACTTGTTGCGTATCTGAGCCATGGCAGAAAATGCTCAACTGACTGAATGCAATCAAAGGAAAAGCAGACACATCACACACTCATTCTGCTTCACACTGAACACCCTCCAGCCCATTTCTAGTGCTCTTGACTCTGAGCCTCTCTCTGTGGTTTAGAGCAATTTCATTTTGAACTTTGTCAAAGTGTTATTCAACTTCCTACACCATTCCGGCCTCAATGCTGCTTATCACCCCGCTAAGCAAATCCCAGAGGCACACACTCCTCCTCAGCACTTAGCTCATGAGACATTCATGCTGGCAGTAATTGCCAACCAGTACAGCACAGCTTTGCCCTGCACGGGGCAGGACTCCTGGCAATGTCCCCAAGCACTGCAGGGCTGTTTTGGAGATCCTGAGCCCAGGACATGGCACACATCACAAAGGCAGCCATCTGGCTCTCTCCTCTGCCAGCAGAGCCATGTGCTTCAGCAACAGAGCATGAAGATCTTCCAGAATTCAGCAAGGGAAGTCTAAGAAGTGAAACTCACTCCTTTACCCTACATCGCTTCTTGAGCATTTGGGGCCACAGAACATTTCTTCCTCTCCTCCTCCCCCTTAGCCAGCTCATGCAATGGCATCATGCAGCACTCACCAGGTACACGTGTCAGACCCTTTGAAGGTATTAAAATGCAAACCCTCTACATTTTTCCCCACTTTGCTCTAATATTGCAGCTGTCTTGTTGCCTGATTCAGAGGCACAGGCAGGTACAAGGATATCACAGGAGGACACCTCTGCCAACAGCAGCAGAGCCACCTGCAACAGGACTGGGCTGAAACCCAGTGGAAAAAAGAAAAAAAAATCGAGGCATAAGTGGTGGGTTTTGTCCCAAACATTCATCCTTATCTGCACATGGCTGGAGGGTGGAACAGGAAACAGGAAGGTGAAAAATTTCTGCAGCTGAGCTTTTATGTACAGCAAAGCTTTTCAGGCTAAACCAGCGTCGTTGTGGCAGTTTGATTTCACACTCGTGTTCTGTCTTCACATGACACATTTGTTTTGCAATGCTGTGGATTGCTTCCGAGGTGATAAATGGCAAAAAAGCATTTCTGCAGATAACGGGCTGTAGATAACAGTTAGATTGCTGCTAAAATTCAGTGATGTCATACCACTCTGAAAGTGTTTGGGAAATGATTTACTAAGAAGGCTTTCATAAAAAATTTCGTATCAGATAAATAGGTGAACCTTTGCAAAGCTAAACAAGAAAGTTTGTGGTAAATGGCCTATCAGCTCTGCCTCTCTCATAATCATTAGCCAGTTTCAACTAAATATACAGCTTGTGCTTTCTATCTCAGTGCTTCATGCATAAACTTGTGCTACTGTTTACTGCCCAACAAGAGCAAGATATGTACAATCTAAGCACAGAAAAAATTGGTAAGGCAGCTCAGGCAGATGATAAATCCCTTGGTAAGTTTCTGTTGTGTTTTTAAGGTGATGCTTAAAACTTTGAAATGAAAGGGCAGAGAATAAATGAAACAGGACAAGACGACAAACCACCCCCCACTCCAGACTTTCCCTATGCACTGGCTCACAGGGCAGATTTCAAACTTTAATTTCAAATTCTGTGCCAAACAGAGACCAAAATGTACACCCTGCACATCCCAAACCTTGCTCCCTGCAGTCAGGCCCCCATGGCCAGGCACTGGTGCCTACACAGACTCTGTTCTCCTGACCAGCATTTTAAACCCAGACAAATGGCCAAGGCAGCTCATTGAATTTCAGGGTCTAGAGTCCAGCTGGCAAACAACTGCAGAAGCTCAACTATGTTTACTCTTATTTTCCACTTCTTTTAAGAAGTCCAAGGACAAATAGAGGATACAGCCATTAACGCTGCTTTGGGTGTTTTACATAAAGGTAGGAAATGGAGCTGCCACACAGATAACCACGCACAGCTCACACCTGGTTGTGTTTTACTTAAGTTACAAAAATCCAGGCATGGCCATTGTCTGAAACTATGGCAGAATGAGATGGTTTCTAGCAGCTGGACATGGAGAGCCAGTTCTGGTCCCAGCTCTGCCGCCAATGGGCTCTGGGATCAAAGACAACTCGTTTCACTTCTCTACACATACTGCTTCTTTCCCCTCTATGGCCTCCCTTGTGCAGCTTCTGATCTCTCCAAATTGATAGCTGTCCTCAAGGTGTGGTCTCAAGCTGCTAGAGCCGAGCTAAACTCATGCCACCCCCAGAAGAGACGCAGATGTTCCCAGCCTCAGTCTTCCTGCCTACCCCCACAGCATCAGCCCTGAGAGATCCAGCTGAGAACTAACCCCACCAAACCAGGCCAGATGTGCTCACTGGGAGGGCTGAAACCAGATGGGGGTGGTGGGGAATGAAGCGCTCTATACACAGCACCAACACACCTGCAAGCCATACATGTACTGGGAAAGGCTCAGGTGTCTCCAGTGCTCAGGCAAGGAACAGTGCTCCCTGCCTGTGGTGCTGTAGAGATTTCACTGCAGTCTACATTGCAATTCCCTCCAAACTCATTCCTGTAGGATTTACTTGACCATTTATATAATTACGTAGATAGATTGATCAAGTCTACGTGACTTTGGTCCCCTGGTATGCAGCATATTTGTGTTACTAATCAGCTGCTGAACTTGCTATAAATATGAAGGCATCTCAACAAATTCACTCTCCAACAATGCAATGTGGATTAAGGCTGAATGAGCTCCTTCTGGTAGCCACCAGGAAAGGCAAACCCTACGTAGTGCCTAAGTATGAAAACAGGTACCATTAGTAAAGCAAAAGCTGCTTTCTTAAACAGCTACATAAGGGAAACTCTGGAAACTAGGGAGCCAGCAGAAGCAGGTTTTTGACTGTGGATCTTCCAACACCATGTACAAGGTCTGCTAGAGTAAAGTGGTCACCAAACTCAGGTCAGAAGTGCAAATTTCATGGTGAAAAAGACACCGAGACAGAGGAAGAAAGCAAGCACAGCCACTCTACCCAGGCAGGGCACAGGGGGAGGAAGCAGGTCTCTTACCTGCAAATCTTTGTCTTCGCCAAGTCAAACAAAGAGCTGAAATTGGCAATGAAGATGCAAAACTGTATGACCACAATGAGGCAAATCAGGGCTCGGGCAATTTTAGGGAGCCTTATCCTGAGGAACCGCATGGCGAGATGCCCGAGAGCGGCAGAGGCTGTGCCTCTGCTCCCCAGAGGTTTCTTGCCAAGGTGTGCTGAATGACTGGGCTGGTCTTCTCTCTGGATTTCCCTATAAGAACATGCACACCCTCTCTCCCAGCATTCCCAGACAATCTGCACACCGATCCAATTTGTCAGGCAAGACATCAGCTTTGTACTGCTCCCATCTATCACCAAAAGCTTATTGTAACAAAGAGTGGGGAAATAAACACATTTTATTGTAAACAATGGAAGTTTCCTCTATTTTCCTTAGGGAGGTTGGTCTGGTGTAAGAAGGAAACCCTTTATCTCTAATCTGATGGAAACATCATTGGGAATATGTGTAAGTTATGCAAGTAGCCTTAGTTACAGTCTAAGAAGCTTTTGTACCACCACCTGCCCAAGATTTTAGACATAACCAACCATAAACATATATTTTTCATGCAGTCATTGCTTACAGCTCCAATCCAGAAGCAATCCCAGCCCGATGGCTAGATACACACCCATTTCACCTTGTGATTGCTTTGAAATAAAGCAAAGTAAAATTCATTGCAAATCCACCACCGAACAGAGGAGTTTGTGTTTAAAGGTGGATTAGTGCTCAGGGATAGAGGCCAGAGCTTATTCAGACAGTCCTCTTCCTCTCTAATATAGCTGACCTTTATTAGAGAAACTTTGGAAAACTGGAGAAGCTTTGATCCAGCATTTCACTTGCCTGACAGGTTCCAGCTCCATCCCAATCTCACTGCACCATTGCTGACAAACCTGTTACATGGGCCTGGCTGCAGCTCAGGCTCCCAAGCTGAATCAAGAGTTTGCCACTCGAGCTCTGAGCGGCTTGTACAGATAGCAACAACACACACTCTTCAGCTGCTCTTTGTTTTGAGCTCTCAGTCAAGCTGCCTCCAGTACCAATGCCAGGACTAGTCTTTTGGCTTTTGCACCTCTCAACATTTCACAGGGATCACTGAGTGGTCAGAAAATGGTAGCTATGACAGTTCACCACTAAAACAGGACCTGGATGGATTTGAGTCTGGGGCTAGTTGTAGAATTTGAAAGAACTCAATCAACTTGCAGATCCACACAGTTGAGCCCCTTGACATTCAGTTTGGAACATCTAAGATATCTGCATTTTTATTTCACATAAAACTGAAATAAATGTCAAGTTTCTCATACCTGTGGAATCACACCATCATGGACAGACAGACAACACCTTCTACACTCCTGCCCTGGGTGGATTTTGTACAACACAGCCAGGTTTTGTCCATCAACAGTATCAAGTTAAAACAAAGCTCCACTGATGCCAAGTGGACAGGAAGTGCTCCAAGGGTACTGAATCCTGCCACAACCCTAGGGGGTTGCATGACACTTGATCTGAGCCATGAACACATTCAGACCTGGGATATGTTGCTTCTTACTTGCAGGTGGCATATGACAATCTCTCTCCACATCCCAGATTCCACAACACTTACCTCACCCTCTGTGTTTATGGAAATCCCTGGTCTGTGTGGAATTGATCTTTGGCAGTCCAGAGTCCCTCACCCTACCTGGAGAGGGGAGGCAAGATTCTTGCGACCAGAAATAGGTGGATCTCTTTGCCTTTCAGGAACTGTGCTGGTGATTGTGGGTAACACATCTGTAGCACTCTGTGTTCAGGAAAGATGGTGCTCAGGGGAATATCCAACTCTCTGGCAAGCACATTAGCCAAGATAAGGATGCTGGGCAAGCTTTTCATCTTCTTGGTGTAAGAAAAGAAAACCCAAAACCCCCTACCGGAGTACTGACTTTCACTTCCTCGGAGTATCATTTCATCACTCTCCACCCCCACTGCTGAAATCAGTCAGGCAGAACAGAGGCAGCCAGGCTGGTTAGCTCAAACAGGAGGTCACACTGGGAAATGGGGATGCATTGGAACTCTCCAGGGATGACCTGGTGAAAACTGAGGCCAAGAACAGAGCTGATCCCTTATAAAGCTCTATAAGAAGTAATATTCCTGGGATACACAGGACTCCCAGCCCACAGACAGGAAGATAACCAGCAAAGACTGCACCTAACACATAGGTTGGCCACTCCAGGGCCACAGGCCAGATGCCAACCTCCTTTTCCACATGCATTTCTCTCTGGCAGTCCTACTGGCAGTCCCAGGAGATGCTGCTTCTCTCGTGGTGTAGAGACTCCAAGCCCAGCACTGCTGCTCCATACTCAGTGTGTCCAGCTACCAACATCAGTGCCCATGCCAGAAGTTCTTCTATTCTTCAGTGCTGTAAAAACAAGATGACTTTCTGTTTTAAGCAAACTTCCATCAAGTGAAGATGATTATCTGTTATCCATTTACCTACATCCGTAATTACATCCTGCACATACAAAAGGCAGATTTACCTGGTTTTGTTTTTTTAACACTTCATAAGCAAATTTGATTACCATTAGAGCCTAAAGTGTGTGTGCTGTAGGTGTTGGCTGGAGTCTGTCCTAGGTATCAGTTTGTCTGTGTGCACATTCTCCAGAGGGCTGTGTGTCAAGTCTTCTTTACTTGCCTGGGCCCTGTGTGCTTTCCACATTCCCATATCTCTGGGCTATGGAAGAGAACATCACAAGATATGCTTTAAGGACAGAGCTGTTTTACAAATTGATCAAGCTTCACTGCAAGAGAACTTGTCTTTCAGTGATGTCTACAACATACCAAACCCAATACTTGACTGGAAGCCAGTGGAATAAGGAGTTGTTAAAGAAGCTGGAGGTGTCTGGGCCCATTCACAGTATTACTGAGTTATAACTAGCAGAGAAAAAGAATGACATTGCCTGCAGCATGTGACTGCTCAGTGGTCATGCCTGTGGGCTAGCAAAGGCTAAGCTAGCAAAAGCCTGGCAACCTTAGGTTCTTGTTTTCCCCTCCCTGTTCAGTAGTCATCTTCAGAAGAAAATGCTTTCAGGCTGGGAGTCTCAGGGGGAAGAAATTACAAGAGCAAACTCTGCACAGCTATTTGTCTTGCTTTCACCAAGTAAAACTGAGAGCCTAAAACAAACTCCCAAGCTTGGCATAATTCCACACTCACTGGCCATTTTCCAGCTAGTCCCTTCCCTTCTGCACCAAACCTTCACTGAACAAGCACACAGAGGCAACAGCATTTGTTGAGGCAAAGCCACCACATCCTCCACTGCAGCACTTGGAAGAATACACATGGTTTTGTCACACAGCTAAGCCCCAGAAAACTGTGCCAGGAGGTGGAAACAGCCTAGTGAGCCAACTGGTCTTAACATGTGTTCTCCATGGGCTGAAGTGCCCCAGGAGAGAATGAGACAGTAGTGGCTTTGATGGTGGAACACTAACAAGCAGCTCCTCAGTGGCCACACAGCAGAGCTGCAGAGAATGCAAAACTTGTTGGTTTTTCATTAGTGCTGATTTCTCTGGTTGTTATCCATCCCCACCCAGCTAATGCCCCCCTAAAGAAACTGCCTTGAATTTGCGTTGTGACAACAGATGACATGGGGCCAACTAAGAATATTTCCTCCTCTCCCACATGGCAATGGGACCATGGGCAGGCTCCTCCAGCCAGCTCCACACCCTATGGAATGTCCTTGCCTGGAGCAATCACTGGGAGATGGGATGTAAGTGCTCTGAACTTGGCCATATTAGAGCCTCTGGTCACTGGCACTTGTTTTAGTTCTTTCTGTAAGCACAGTGAGAACTCAGCTATTGAGCATGTTCCCTATGGCCACAGCTGTGAGTGATAATTAACCTCCCTGCAGAGTGAAGCAGACCCTGTGTGCCATCCCACTGCCTTTCTGCTTCTTGAGCTCCTCACCCTTCACCCCATCCTAGTTAAGCTGCAACCCTGAAATGCTCTGAATGGCCCCAGCATTCCCTCCTCAGATACACCAACTGAGGAGACTGATGAGCCACTTCATTTGAGAGAGCTCAAAAGACCACAGAAAAATATGCTCCCAGCAACAATGGCTGGAAACATCAGCTGGAGTTGCACAGGCTGGAAAGAACCAGGGATCCTTTATGCAAATGCCTCCCACAGCAGCATCTTGTCTGTGCCATCCCAGTGGGAAGCCTAGCACATCACCCCAGAGCTGACAGACAGACAAACTGACATCAGCTCCAGGGCTGAGATGGGTTGTGGGACTTAATTTCCCACCCTTTAAAATCTATTTGATGGAAAGGAAGAAAATACTCTGTTCCTTGACTAGGAATCTAGGAGCAAGGAGCACTGCAGCACTGCAGACAGGTGAGGAGCTGATTTATTAAACTCATGGCTAGTTGGCCTCCCATCAGAAAAGCAGCCTCTCCAGCTCCTGTCCCTGATAGCTGCCAGGAGCAGGAGCATTCCAGGACTCTCCACTGCTTCAGAGAGAGAAACATGAGAATCACAAAGCCCAAATTCCTCTCCATATCCCTGGCAAAAAATGAAGGTATATTATCTCAGCACATCACATCTGGCTGCAAAATTCAGGCCCTGTACAGACATGAGTTAGAGTCACATCTGTGTGAGGGTCTACCTATTTTAGAGCCAGAAGTGAAATATTTCTTGGTAAAGGTGTTTCCCATACTCTTCGCACTGACTTAACATCAGAAACCATTCCTCTTGACATCTCTGGCAGGACAAATGTGCCATTTGGCATCCCTCAGGGTGAAAAGTGCTACAAGACATAATCCTGTTTCTTGAGTGGTACAAACCATCCTGTCCCTGTCTTACACTTGGAGAAATGTGGCCTCACAGTGCCTTCCTCTCTGTTCTTGACTGACAGGTGCATCAGAGAGAGAACTGCAGTCACATTTTTAGCTACAGGAGTAGGACAGCCACAGGTTCCTGTGAGGAACAAGATGGATTTACTGCTGGAAATGAGATGCTGCTCTCTCTTTTGTCTGTTGTTTTCTATGTAACTCCTGCTTTGTTTAGATACATGCAGGTTCCTCCTCCTATTAACTTGACAAACGCTTTTGCCAGCCATGGAGAGAAAGTAATTCTTTGCCACACCAACCATCAAACTCATCCTGGGAAATCCCCAGGCAAAGTAATTGCTGGGCAGGAGAGCAACACTGTGCTATTGTAGTAGACACACAAGATCCTTGTGCTCAGGAAGGACATGACATTCTCTCCTGATTCCCTGGGAGCTGCTTAGCATCTGTTCAATCCAAGTTTGTCTCTCAGGCTGTAGATCCCTGGGAAGGACACTTCTGTTGTAGTCTCAGCCAGAGCCAAGAGGATCAGCCAGCCTGTTTCTAACAATGCTGCACAGACATTCACCATGTCCTCTGAGCTGCACTTCCCAAAGGTGGGTGTCCCACATGCCATGGGGAAGTCAGGCAGGACTGTGAGTGTGTTTGTTCCCAGCTCTGCAGTTTGCATCTCAAGTTGTGTCCCCATTTTTAGTTATCAGATGAGACTGATCAGGCCTTCAAGAGAAACAGTCTAAGCTGTGTTGTTCACACATGATGTCAAATTCAGGTGGTGTCCAGCCCCCCTGGTAATCTCTGTTAACCTGCCATTACAGCTCTCTCTGTAATGGGCATTTGGCACCTTCATCTAGAATGAGTTACACTGCAGGGCCACAGCAACAAAGGGTGGAAGAGTAGTCTTGAAAGGTCATCTCATGCAGCTCCAAGCTTCAGTGGTATCTAACACAACCCTGGGACTCCATGCAGATGTCAGTTGGGCCCTGTCTCTTAGTGCTTGAGGTTTGCTTCCCTCTCCCTGAGCAATCTACACCACTCCATCCAACCCAACTGACTCCCTCTGCTCCACCTCACCTTGCAGCTTGCTCAACATCCAGGTTCCCATTTACCCCTTGATACTGCAACCATAAGTAAACACAAACTCAGTAAACTAAAACAACATGTTAAATGCACAAAACAATCAAGACAAAGAGGACACATTGCTCTGTATTAAAATAAGTCCTGGGGAAAACTATTCTTCTGGTTGTTTAACTACGTGTGCTATTTGTGAAATCATATGGTAAAGCACTCAGAACCCAAGAGAAATAACAAGCCCTTGGGTTTATAAACTTTTTGTCATTTACCCTAAAGCACTTGCATATTCCCTTGCTGTGGGTCCCTCCAGTTGATACTGAAAGGCAGTCCTGGCTGAGAGGAATATGAGGAGCCATCCTACAGCACCACACACTCTTCCAGACAGAAGGTCTACTGAAATAAACAGAGAGGAGACAGAGCAGAAAAAGGCACTTAATCACAGCAGAAGTTAACCAGGATGGTGCCAACAGTCCTGCTCTTGCCCAGAACTGCATGGGTATCTTTTTGCTTTCAGCTATATCTAGACACTGGTGGCTCCACCACCACATCCTCAGAGCCCTGATGGCTGAAGCAACTCACAAGTCAAAGTTGGGCTATTTGCTCTGCCATTGTCAAAGTGTTTCATTGTTGTTCAAGAGTCTGATCTGTTAAAAACATTTTGGTATGTCAAGTGCCCCACAAACACATTAAAATCACTGCATTATTTCATGGGTGGAAGTTCATATGGTCCCTAAAATACAATTTGACTTGAGAATTAGCTTTATCTCACATCTACAAAATGCACATTATCTCTTTCTGTTTCAAGATAAAGAGGTGGCATTTCACTTGTGGAATTTCACATGGTTTTCTATCTAATCTATCGAGGAAAAAAATGTTTCCTGTCTCATCATATGGTTAGTCTTTGGGTTTTCTGTTATCCTGTAAAACAACTTACTGCCTAGGGATTGCAGCTGAATTGCAAGACAGTTATTGGAGGACAATTCCTGGGGTGGTTTACTGTTCCCTGGAGAATCCTGCATTCAGTCAATCTCATGCTCCTCTTAATATCAGCGTTGGACAAGCTCTGACCTTACAACTTCAAGTAAACCAGGAGCCTGCATTTCCCTTTGGGCACAAATAACCAGTGCATGCTTCATGGCAAAGGCCTTTCCCTGTATATGTCCCAGGTGCAAGATTGTCTCCCACAAACTTTGAAGTGCACCACCAGTCTGGAAAGCCAATAAAAATGGTATCTTCAGGCTCCCTGCTTTTGTGCCAGGGAGTCTGGGTTAGATATGCTCAGACACAAATACCTGTTCTACCTGTCCAATCTGCTAACTGCACCTGAAATGCCAAAACTGAGACAGGCTTAGTGGTCACCAACACTACCAGGGTTTTCCTGTAGGCCAAAGTGAGTCACACTCACTCCTGAAAACACTTGGCCACCAGTTTTATTAACTTGGCTTGACTTGGAGCAGATTCCAGGTGACCAAATTTTGTTTCAACACTGCACCTGGCAAGTGGGATTGATGCACAGAGATGAGCAGAACCAGCAGGCAGCAGATCACCCTTACACAATCCCTTCCTACCTGCACCTAAACATGACTTCAAATAACATACCTGTCCATGCTCGCAGCTGAGTGATCCAAAGAGCACACTCAGAGCTGGCTGGGGTACTTTCTCCAAACTGAGCTGTACTCCTGGCTACTTTTGTCCCATTTTGTGCTCATGAAGGCAAAGGAACAGAGAACACATAACAGGTAACTAATGCAGTGTCCTGTCCTCTGGTAGACTTGTGTAGAGAAAGAAAGAAGGTTTGTACAAGAGAGTTGTGGATAATACCATGTGCTGATGGCCCCTATGTGTCTGGGATAAACCCTGTCAGTACCATCACCACATTCATTTCCACCTTAGGACAATGTGGTGGATCAGTCCTGGGCACCCAGATCCTAACTCCAAGGGTCTGCATGGCTGTGCCCCCACAGATGGCTGAAGCAATCACTTCTCCTCAGTTAGTCACTGTGACTGCAGAGGGCAGGATAAAGCTCATCATATTTTGTTACCATTCTGCCTCATCTCGTTGCAGAAAGGTGAGCAGGGACATCAATACCATCATCAGGGGCTTGTCAGTATAAATATTATCAAACTGTCATGCACGATGCAGATCACTCCTGGGTGCAGTATATCCATGTACAAACAAGGATAATCCCCCCTTTGGTAAGAAACCATTTGCCACAACAGGCCATAGGAGCAGCTGATTGTCTGGCAAAGATAGACCTTTGTCATCAAGGAGCCTGGGAATGGAGGAGACGTCCAAGACAGCACTTCTGCAGGACACCAGCATAAAGGTACCCAGGTCTGTCATCTTCTCTGGGTGAGACAGCAGAGTGCAAGAGGAGAGAGACCATCCCAGATGTGGTCTGAACAAGTTCTGAGTTCTCAGAACAGGGAACTGCTTGCTAACACCACAGTTAGCAGGATTTTCACAGCCATGGTTGCACTGTGTCCCAGGCAGAGCATTTCAGCTTCCCAGGAGGCAGCTCCTCGAGATCAGCACACAGATCCAAGAGCTGCTGGTGCAGGGTTTTCTTTTCCTGCCTATATCACACAGGAGTTGCCTCTCTGCTGTGGTAAGTGATATTCCCAGTCACATTAACATGAGATTTTCTCCACTAATTCTGCTCTCTGATGTGGATATTCATCTGTGAGAACACACACAGGGGATAAAGGAAAAGGATAAAGGTTGCTGATTCCAGCGGAATGAGGTTTAATGACACCAAGTGCTGGTCCTGCACTTTGGCCATACCAAACCCACACAGAGCTCCATGCAGAGGACAGAGTGGCTGGAGAGCAGCCAGGCAGAAATGGACATGGGAGTTTGGATAGATAGAAAGCTGAACATGAGCCAGCAGTGTGCTCAGGGGGCCAAGAAGGCCAATGGCATCCTGGCCTGGATCAGGGACAGTGTGGTCAGCAGGACCAGGGAGGGCATTCCGCCCCTGGACTCAGTGCTGGGGAGGCTACACCTTGAATCCTGTGCTCAGTTCTGGGCCCCTCAGCTCAGGAGGGACATTGAGGGGCTGGAGCAGGTCCAGAGAAGAGCAACGAGGCTGGTGAAGATACTGGAGCGCAAGTGCCATGAGGAGAGGCTGAGGGAGCTGGGGGTGTTCAGCCTGGAGAAGAGGCGGCTCAGGGGAGACCTTCTCACCCTCTGCAACTCCCTGACAGGAGGTTGGAGTCAGGTGGGGGTTGGTCTCTTCTCCCAGGCAACCAGCAGCAGGACAAGAGGGCACAGACTCAAGCTCTGCCAGGGGAGGGTTAGGTTGGATCTTAGGAAGAGATTTTTTACAGAGAGAGTTATCAGGCATTGGAATGTGCTGCCCAGGGAAGTGGTGGATTCACCATCCCTGGAGGTTTCTAAGATGAGACTGGATGTGGCACTTAGTGCCATGGTCTAGTGACCATGGTAGGGTTGGACTTTGAGGTCTCTTCCACCCTGGTTGATTCTCTGAAAGTTTGGGACCAAAGTCCATCACAGATCTCTGGGGCAGCACAAAGGACTGCCAAGTCTTCCAGTTGCCTGAATGACATGTTAAACAGCCAAACAGGAAAAGTCATAGAATCATAACATAACCTGAGTTGGAAAGGACACGCAAGGATCATTGAGTTCAACTCATGGCCCTGTACAGGACAACTCCAAAAATCACACCATGTGCCCAAGAGCATTGTCCAAATGCTGCTTGAGCTCTGGCAGGGTTGGGGCTGTGGCCACTGCCCTGAGCAGCCTGTTTTCCACCTCAGCTGTGCTGACAGCAGTTTTTAAAAAGCCAAGCAAAGGAGGTGTGTAGGACAGAGGGCAATTTCCTCAGGACATTTTAGGGAACCATCTCATCAACCCACTCCCAGCACTGCCAAATTAAGTGTAGGGCTGTTGAAACTGTCATGGTCTGCACACAAAATGAGGCCCAGCATTCTTGGCTGTTCACGGGCAGCTTGAAAATAGCTAGAAGATAAAACTCCCTCCTAATAACAAGTTTTCAGAATGCCTCTGCTCCTATTTCAAGGTCACTGGGTTTATACACAGTCATACTCCCCTTCCTGACTAAGGTCATACAGCTCTATCCTGCCACAAGGACAGTGGATGAGACACAGGAATCCTGCAGGACAAAAACACAGCCCACAGAGGAGGAAGAACTGGCAAACCCAACCTAAAATTTTCATGTAGTGCTGCCTGAAATAGAAGTCTTCTTGCTCGTGCCAAAAGTCAAACTTCACCACTACAAAGTTGATGTGTGGGTACTTAATGTGTGTGTACTTAATGAGTGGGTGTGAAAATTTCAGCATAGTCTGTACGGAGCAAAACTGAGGTTTTTAATTTCTCCATCCGGTTTCTGCTGATCTTTTTATTGCTACTGTGCAGGTAACACCCAGTGTACTTCATCCACTGGCTTCACATCACAGTGGAAAAACAAACAGAACAAAGCATAGAAGAAAAACAGACAATATCTACTCAGACCCATCAAAACTGAAACGCATGAACACAGAGTAATGAGACCTTGTAACTAAAAGCCAAAACAAACAGAAAGATGAGAAATCAACAGGTGTGACTCTCCCTCCCAGCCATTCTGATCACATCTTGGAAGTATCCAGAAACGATAACTCTGCAAAAGATGTAGCACTATCTGTTAGTAAAGCATCAGATGCTGGGACATGCCTAGGCAGTCAAGTCATTCCACCTCCCTGAAGATCTGTTTCCCCAGGCAGTTTGGTTTATCCATCCAGTCACATCTTCCCTAAGTCCCTCTTCCCTCCAAAGGTCACAGTCATCTCCATTAGCTGCTGAGCTGTAATGCTTCTCTCCCGAAGTTAAACAGCTGGATTTTTAAATGATCCTTGCAGGCACAGAAGGACACACTCCACCCAGAATGACAGCTAAAGGCAATTCAGGGTGACAGGAGGGACTAAAAACATCCTGTGCTTCAATGGGAAACACTACTGAGTCCAAACAGGTTACAGTAAGATGAGAAATTAAGGCATGAAACTGATGCTGTTATTCATCTGAAGCCAGGACTTGGTTCACAAATGAACCACTGGCAACCTCAGAGTGAGACACTATCTCTGCTGACTTCTGTTTTCCCCCAGTCAGGCTCTAGACCCTGGTAAGTCACATCCCTGCACACATCCTAGAGCTCGTTAGCTCAGGCAGAATTGCTGCAGGGACCCAGGGACTGACACAGGCCTGGCCAGAGACACTGTACACAGTGCTCTGAGCTGAACCAGTGCTGTCACCCAGGGGGTTCTACCTGTGCCCCAAGGACTAGCAGTGGTCATTAGAAACATCTATTGCCAGCAAAATGCAGCATTCTCTGCAAAGTTCCCCTCTGCTAGCAGAATTTGGGGTATGTGGGAACAGAGAGAAGCTGATAGCCAGTCCTCTGATGCTGGAAGGCACTACACATTCAAAACATCATCTTTCAGGAAGGTTACTGGATCTTCACTTACCACAAACTAAACACTTTCACCACTTCTTTCCCACACTCCCATTTCCTTAAAACCAGCACCTTGAGTTAATTTCTACTTCCATCAATTATCCATAGCAGAATTACAACAAATCAATGTTTTGCAGAGATTGCAAAACAATGTCTCATGCCACACAGGTTTCCTCTCCAATAACAGGATTGGCAAGGAAGACAAACAGCAATGATCCACAACACTCTCCTTCTTCAGGATTAGTTAACATCTTTAAGAGATGGTTAAAAAATAACACGCAAAAAAAAAGTTCCAAGACCATTAGAACAATGTCACACAGATTAAAGTAGGAAATACCTATTTCAGATCTCATCTGGTGGGAGATGGAGGCAAAAATCATTCAAACTCCAGAGTCCTGACCTCTGGAAAAAGCAACTTCAGCAGAGGGATGTGTCTTCTCTTCCCCCACAGTGAAGTTTAACCAAGACTAAGAACAAGGTTGAGTTCCTGTGACTCCAAACCAGCTCATTACACTCCACCGAGCCAAGAAATAGTCATCCCACAGGTGAAACAGTTTAACTCTTGGGGGGGGTGGGGGATTGAGGGAAGCTTTAAATGAGGTGTTAAAAAACCATCTTGGTCCTGATTAGAAGGAATTGCTCAAAACCCACGAGTTTTCTCATCAGTAGCTATTAGCTAAGTCAGGCCAGCCTCAGGAGGGATGGATAACAGGTGGATTACAATACAAGATTCGTGAGAGATTTGCGAAGGAGAAAGGGACTGAGCACATCCTTAATCCTCCCTAAAGCAAACAGCGCTTGAAACGTTCTGTCGGAGCTTCGCGGGGCTCTCTCTGCTGTTTGTATAAACCAACAGCACCATCCAGAGGATAAACTGTGCTCGTTCTGCCTCTCCCACCAGCTCACCTTTACCCACAGTTACCTCCAGAACACGCAGGGCATGAGCTTTATTCCAACCCTGAGCACTTAGGGCTGTGTTTGCCTTAGCCTTGGGTAAGAAAACCTGAGCTATTTCAGGAGAGCAGTAATGAATAGCTCCAAACCCAACGCCACTTTCTACTGCCAGGAAGAACCATCTCTCTCCAAGTGTTACCATTCCTTGCACCAGGACTGCAAGCTCCTAACTTCTGTAGAGGAGGAAAAACTGACCCCACTGGAGGTGAGGACATCACACCTCAGCCTTGGATTTTACCACAGGGAATAATTCCACAGCCAGATGTGCTGCAGTGAGTCCACACAACCCATATGGAGAGGCCATACAGCCTCCCTGCTCCACTGGGCCCAGTCACACTGCCAATTTTGGAGATGTGTTGAGGTTGCTTCTGATTCCCCAGGCCAATGTCAGCTGGTTCTTTCGTCTCTCTACACCAGCACTCCTAACAGTGTGGTTTAACACTTGAAAACAGTCACAATCCCACAGCAGATTTGGCCCCAGCCTCACTGGAAACAAGATCATTTATCGCCTTCCTTTGAGACTGATGAAGACAAAACAAACTACACAAAACCTTCAATTTGTTAGTTGATTGTTCCCAATGCACTTGAGCAGTTGACAAATGGGAGCAGTACACAGCATTCCCAACAGCTGAGCACACCCTGACTCACTCACTACTGCACATACCTCGGTGACTGCATTCCTGACCTACTTTGGGAATTAAGAAAGTATTTCAGACAGGAGAATTTCCCCTTTAGAAAAAAAAAAAAGTGTCTCAGCTATTCCAGAGGTGTTGGCTGGGACCCAGTGATTGGATGAACAGTAGATCTATTCAAAGTTTTTTAAAAAAAGAACCAAACAAACCACAGGGACTTCCATGTTTTGCTCTCTTCCTGTCCTAGCACAAAGCCAGATTCAATTCCATGGCACTGGGACTCCATCCCCATGTCCTGAGCCTATCCTTAGGAATTCTTATCATCTAGTGCTACTTCCATAGCTCATAATCTCTGCTGTTGCATTTGACATCGAGAAGAGGCTCCCAAGAAAGGTTACAATCCTGGAACATCTCAAAATCCCTAAAAAAACCCCACTTTTGTGAGAAAAAGCTATAGTCATATTATAGAGAAAGAATAAAAAAGGCAAAATACCACTCAGCTGCCATAACCAGAAGGCAGCAGACAGCACTGTATGTGGCATCCTGGCCTGGATCAGGGACAGTGTGGTCAGCAGGACCAGGGAGGGGATTCTGCCCCTGCTCTCAGTGCTGGTGAGGCCACACCTTGAATCCTGTGCTCAGTTCTGGGCCCCTCAGCTCAGGAGGGACATTGAGGGACTGGAGCAGGTCCAGAGAAGAGCAACGAGGCTGGTGAAGGGACTGGAGCACAAGTGCCATGAGGAGAGGCTGAGGGAGCTGGGGGTGTTCAGCCTGGAGAAGAGGAGGCTCAGGGGAGACCTTCTCACCCTCTGCAACTCCCTGACAGGAGGTTGGAGTCAGGTGGGGGTTGGTCTCTTCTCCCAGGCAACCAGCAGCAGGACAAGAGGGCACAGACTCAAGCTCTGCCAGGGGAGGGTTAGGTTGGATATTAGAAAGAGATTTTTTACAGAAAAAGTAATCAGACAGTGGAATGTGCTGCCCAGGGAAGTGGTGGATTCACCATCCCTGGAGGTTTTTAAGATGAGACTGGATGTGGCACTTAGTGCCATGGTCTAGTAACCACAGTAGGGTTGGAGATCTTTTCCAATCCAGCTGATTCTGTGATTCTATGATTTTCCACCACCTCTGTGGTGGAGGTTAACACATTTCCAGGAGAGGTTTCCAGAGGGATGTCTCTTTGACCCTTTGCATACATCCCTTATGCTATATCAAGAGGTGATTCATGAGCAAAAGTGTGAGTGGCAGTAAAGGTGAAACTCCTTTCCTAAAACAGGAGCTGCTTGTGCCCCACAGTCACTGCTTTAGTACCACCCAAATTCCCTATAGGCACCAGATACCACAAGTTCCACAACTAGTTACTTTACCCCCCCCAAGGAAATCATATTATCTAAAATTAACTGTTATCTACATGATTTTTAAACTTTATTCCCACCATTCTTAGGGGAATAAACCCTGACTACTATAAATTAATTCCCTGCCTGGATACAGTGATTAAGAGTCATGAGGGACTGGAGGGGTGAGGCAGGAAAGA
>NW_008652479.1:47412-48979 GCF_000695815.1 Acanthisitta chloris
TAGTGTTTTAAGTGCTGGTCTGGAAACTCCTACTTGTTCTCCTCTGGTGGACATCAGTGAGGAATTTTGCCTTTGATTCATTCTGAGCAATGCCCCTGAGGAATTTATTCAAAATATTTGACATAGTTTGGAAATAAATCCCATAACTCCCCTTGAACAGCACAGGAGGCAACTCAAGATGGAAAACAGCCTTGTAGGTGCAATAAGCAGAGGGTTTATCTGGAAACTCCTACTTGTTCTCCTCTGGTGGACATCAGTGAGGAATTTTGCCTTTGATTCATTCTGAGCAATGCCCCTGAGGAATTTATTCAAAATATTTGACATAGTTTGGAAATAAATCCCATAACTCCCCTTGAACAGCACAGGAGGCAACTCAAGATGGAAAACAGCCTTGTAGGTGCAATAAGCAGAGGGTTTATGGTGTGTGTTGGGCCACACTTTTTCTCAGCTATTCCCATTTAACAACCATTCCCATTTCTTTCCAAGAAAAGGACAGTGCAAATCTCTTCACCACCAGATATGCTTGGGAAGGTCAGTGGCACAATTCCTCATGTTGTTGGCACATCCATCCCCTTTGGCTGCACTGATGCACCAGGCTGAGCCCAACTCACCCAACTTACACCACTCTAGAGGCTGAAGCACATGCACAAGGTCTACCAACTCCAGAAACAAACTATGCAAAAAACCCTCTAATTTAAATATTCCATAAAGAAACTCTCCAACCCTGAAATCCCTACCATAGCTACCTACAGAGCCAGAGGGGAATTCTGCTCACTTTCCTTTCCCCTTCCTTTGCCTTCCCCACCTCCTAAAGTTCCTTAATCAAATAATTCCAGCTCTTTTTTTAAAACCTGGATCTCTGATGCTCAAAGACTGCTTGAGCTTGAATGAGGAATGAGAAACACATCCAAAAACACTGAGGATGCAGAACAGTCTCTGATTTACCCAAGAGAACACAACCTGTTCATTGTCTGCAGGATCCTGAGTCATGACTCTGGATTACATTAGAGAGTGCTCAGGGGGATGTCAGGAACACACGTAATTAAGAGCATCAGAAAAAAATCTGGCTACAAAACATCTTGCTAAGTATCTAGGATGAACTGTGCTTGCCAGATGTGCCCGTGAGGGCAGCACACACTCCACGTGGCTTGGGGCACTCTCAGAGGAACAGAGGATTATTTTCCCAAGGCCCTTCCCAGGCAGATCCCAAGGCCAGCACCAAACACGGATTTAATAAAGAACAGCTTCAACCATGGTCAATTCATCTCCCTGCACTGAACCCACTGGAATGAAAGGTCCTGATGGCTTCAGAACTTTGGGTCAGGCTGAACACCCAGGGAACATTATCTGTGCACAGACACTGTAGGTGATGTCTTCAAGTCGAATTATCTGTCCCCAGGCCGAATTTTCTCACCTTTCATAAACCTAATTGATGTAATCAGACAACTTCTACAACAGACATTGATTCATGAGGGGTTTATGTTTTTTACCTTGTAAAATTCACCCGAATAAAGCAAGCACAGTCTTAGATTACATCACCCAAATAAATATGCATTAGGTAGGGAAA
>NW_008652479.1:49002-62866 GCF_000695815.1 Acanthisitta chloris
TTACTGTGTAAGAGGGAACTTTGTACCCCTTGGTGTGCTTGATTAGTGCAAACCTTCACCTTGCACAGAATAAATAATCTCACCTTTGCACACTGGACTGTCTGTGTTTAGAGAGCTCCTCAAATGGGCACATGGATGTGCCATCCCACCATGAGGATTGGTGTCACCCACAGGGGCAACCCAGTCCTGTTCCCCACTGCCACGTCCTAGTGGGGACACGGGTGTCAGAGTGGCCACCACCCCTGGCTGCCCTGGCAGTGCTGTCCCTCGCTGGGCTCAGCCATGGGTACCCCCACTGCCACCATCCCATGTCCCACTGGGTGTCCTGAGGCAGAAGGGCAGCAGTCCATGATCTGGGGTCACAGGAGAACAGGCATTGGTGTTGTGAAGGGCTGTGAGTGCTCCCCCAGCACCAGCACTGCCTGTGTGTGCAGCCACAGAGCTTGTCAAAGGGCAGAAAGGTTTCCTGTGTCCCTCAGGTGTCCCTGCCCTGCTCCCCGCAGGGTTCACAGGGTTGGGTTTGTGCCCCACAGTCCTGCAGGAGGCTGAGGACAAGCACATGGTGTTATCTGCCCTGTGAGGGTGTTGAGGCACAGCCACAGGTTGGCCAGAGCAGCTGTGGTTATCCCATCCCTGAAAGTGTTCCAGGCCAGGTTGGATGGGACTTGGAGCAACCAGTTGTAGTAGAAAGTGTTTTCAAAGGGTTGTGTGGTGGTTTGGGCTGAAGTGGAGTAGATAATGCAGAGATGTTTTTGTTCTTTCTCAGCAGATCTCACACAGAGCCAAGGCCTTTGCTGCTTCCCACACTGCCACACTGGTGAGGAAGATGGGAGCTTGGGAGGAGACACAGCTGGGACAGGTGACCCAAACCGACCAAAGGGATATTCCATACCATAGCACATCAAGCTCGATATATAAAGTGGGAGGAAGAAAGAGGAAAGAGGCACATTTAGAGGGATGGTGTTTGTCTTCCCAAGGAACCATTCCATGTGCTGAGTCCCTGCCCTCCTGGAGTTACTGAACACCTCCTGCCCATGGGAAGCAGTGGATTAATTCCTTATTTTGCTTTGCTTATGTGCATGGCATTTGCTTTCCCTCTTAAACTGTCTTTATCTCAACCCATGAGTTTTTCTAGCTTTTACCCTTCTGATTTTCTCCCCCATCCCACTGGTGGGGGAGTGACTGAGTGGCTGTGTGGTGTTCAGTGGCTGCTGGGGTTAAAACATGGCAGGTTGGAACAAAATAGTCTTCAAGGTCCCTCCCAATCCAAACCATTCCATGATTCTATGAGCTTGTGATTCTGGAAAGGACAATACCCAGAAGGAGAGACGCTGCTGCAGCAACTGGTGAAATTTCCTGCCTAAATACTTCTGAGCCCAGTGGGAAAAGGAACACAGGAGCTGTTCAGCCAAGTCAGGATGTTCCCCACAACTGCAGGACCCTGTAGTCTTGAAGGTGGCTCCAAGCAGCACCTCCCTCCCACCCTCACAGACTCACATGTGTCCAACAGGCTCCTCTTTATTAAAGACTTGTCAATGCACACAGAGAAAATGTACCATTCAAAACTCATGTTTTACATCTAGACACCCCCTTTGTTTCATGATTTGGGCAGAGCCTTTTTCATTTATCTTCATTTATTTCTTAAATTTGAGCCTAGTAAATCACTGTCCTGTCTTCAACAGCACCTTAACATCAGTGTGGGCAGGACAGGTTTAATGCCAACTGCTCTGGCTTGGGCAGTGTTACCTCTGCTGGCATCATGCTGAGGAGTTTGAGGATGCTTTTTCTCCAGAAATATTCCTGTTCAGAAAAGGTCCAAACATATAAGAAGAAATAAAAATGTATTTTGGAAATGAACTGTAAAGTCTACCAGACAAACACAAAAAAATCAACTAAACTTTAACTCTCCTTTTCTGGCTTTCATGAAGGGCTTTGGAAAAGATCCTGATTTCAGTTTTGAAGTAGGGACAAGTCCCAAATACAAGTTGTCTACATTTCTCCCTTTGCACAGCTTGACAAAGGAAATTGTGTCCTAGGGATACAGTAAACTAGTGTGATGTTTCACAACCTGAGACTCCTTTTTCCACTCAATTTGCTCATGTTGAATAAGAAGAGGAAATTTTCAGACATTAAATTTAGATTAAGCCATGACTGCTAGTAAAACCAGCTTGATCTCATTATAAATACGCCTTGACTTAAGAGAAAACAATTAGAAGATGAAGTGATTCTTAGAAGTCTAATAGTCTGTTGTTACAGAATATACTGTAGTGGGAGACAGTGACTACATAAAGAGATATTAGGTTCCTCAGACTCGAGAGGATTAGAGAAAATAAAGCAAACCTAATCTTTTCAGTGATCATTCCCTAAAACTGTGTGAGAAAATGTTGCCTCCCTTTGTCAGCAGTTATTAAAGCTGAGAAAATCTTTCCTGATAAGTAAGTATTTAACAGGATTTCATAGGAGAGATAAGTACACCAGGAGACATTTAGCTGTAATTAGGAATGCTCATTGATTTACTCTCTCCAAACCACCAAGGGTTGGTCATAACTGTTCAAAATACTGGATAAATTCACAAAGATTTCCTAAGTATGTGGTTTCCCACATCATTTTATACTAGAAGAGCAGGATCTGAGTTGGCCACAATCATCCTTGTAACAAAGCCAGCCACCTTCCCGTGCTCAGTGTCAGGAGGCAAAGAGATGTTTGTGTTTCCAGGCTGAAGTTAGCTGCTGCTTCCTCAGGCGTGAAGATGAGCTCAACGAGGTCAGCTGGAACCAGCTTGAGTTTGTTTCAAGAAGGCAGCATGGAGGAGGATGAAGTGTTCCTTCCACGGAGATGAGAGCGGCGACTCGCCTCTAATCAGAGCACTAATGCTTTGCCTTTGGCTATTTGTCTCCTAACTGAAGGACTGGAAGCCTCTCTGCCAAGAGAGGTGGTGCAGTCTCCATCTTTGGAGGTTTTCAAGACCCAGCAGGATAAAGCCCCGAGTAATCTGGCTTGGTCTCCTAAGTGATGCTGTTTTAAGCAGGAGGCTGAACTACAGAGCTCCTTAGGTCCCTTCCAACCTGAGTTATTCTGTTATTTTCAGCCATTTTACATCTACCATCTTTGGCTTTCTTCAGATACAAACTGATAAACATTAGGCTTAAACATTCATTTTTATAAAGCATGGCTAGAAAAAAAAGTAGTGGCTTTAGCTGCTTTGTCTGACTGAGACATATGACCCAGCCAGAAAGAGGTAAAAATCTCTCTACAAGATGTAAATATCATGATAGCTCTCCAAAGAAAAATGCTAACAAGGGTGAGGAATTACGAGTCTTTTGAGATACATAGCACAAGCCTATATGTGTTTACAAAACAAACTGGAACTGCAAAATAACTACCAAGACACATTTAAAGCACTACAACCCTCAGTGTCCTGCATAGTAAGGCCCAGGATGGATTTTGGGCATAACCTCCAATGGTTTCAAGGTTATATATCATACAGTCTAAGCTGCTCCTTCATGTCTCCTTCAGACATCTCTCCAAACGTGTCACTTTTTTCCTTCATCAGTCTGAAGATGGCAGCCAGCTGCTCTCTCTGAACCCTGTCAAGAAGAAAAGGAGAAGTAGGAATAGCCAGTTGCCAGAAGGCACTTGCAGCAAGAACACCATGGTCAAATGAAACACAGGGCCAAACACAGGTCACTGTACAAGCCTTAGTGGCTGCAGGAAATCTGCCCATGTGAGATAAGACAGAGATAGCCTCTGGTTCTCCTTCCTCTCCCTTCCCATCTATCCCATCATCCTGCACATCACTCCTGCAGTTCTGTAAATAAGGAGATAAACCAGACTGCTTTAACCCTAGCTTTGGTGTTCCTTAGGGCTTATCTGTGCTCAAAGTTTCGAGATAACTTGACATGTGGAATTTCATAAGACCAACATGTCCCAGTTTAGCAGACTCCATAATGAACCTGGACTAAGATTCAACAGCACAGTGTCCTTTCTGTATGCAGATACAGAGCAAATCAGGAATAGTCATTAAATTCTGACTGCATATCCTACCTTAAAACTACCTTCAGACTACCTTCCAGGGTGAACATGACTTTAATCAGCCACTGGAAGATAAGATCAGAGACAGAAATTTGCTTTGATTAGAGTTTGTCTGCCAATGATAAATGGTGAGATGGCCCCAGCTAGCCAGTCCAGCAACCAGGTGATCCCTGTATGACAAATGGATCACCTGGCTCAGACTTCTATCCCTAGGAAGTCCCAGACTAGATGGTTAACACCCTTCTCCCCGTAACAGATGTAATCCCAATTTTTCCCTACCCTGAAGCAGTTAACCTTTGTATGTCCTGAAGCACAAAGATTAGTCTCTGTAACAGAACTTTATCTGGGGGAGATTTATAGGAGGGCTTAGATTGGTCATACATCTACTGGTCATCACTCAGGGGTACAGGAGGGCAGCACAGGAGTGTCATATGTTCACAAGATGCTCATGAACTGATGTAACTGTCTACAAAATCCTCTTTTGGAGCAAAATAGATGTGCCTGATGCTCCAGGCAGGGCTGGCTGAGGGCTGGTACCTTCCTGACTCCTACCTGACTGGGATCAGATTGCTGTACTGCCTAATACATCTCATACCTGACTCTCCTGTGTGAGATTAAAGGAACTAATGAGGTTGTGGTGCTTTATGGCTGTAACAAGGGAGAAGTAGTTTCTATTCCTTCAAGGCTCAATTTTTCCATGACGTGACTGTGGAGCTGGAACTCAGTGGTAGCTCAGAGCACAGATCTGCCACAATCCCAGCTCCTCCTGCTAGTTTCAGCATCTTTAGAGCTCACATGGGCTAGAAAGACAGAATCTGGCTTCTACCTCATAGAATCGTAGAATTTAAGGGTTGAAATGGACCTCACAGACCATCTAGTCCCAGTTCCCTGCCCTGGGCAGGGACACCTCCTCACTAGATCAGGTTGCCCAAGGCCTCATCCAGCCTGGCCTTGAACACCACCAGGGTCTACCTTTATGTGTTCACCCTGTCAAGAGTCCTCTTTCCTCCCCCAACCAGCTTCCTGCATAGGACTTTAAATCACTGTAATTAAGCCATTGAAATGCATGTCACCAGATAACCTGGGGTAGTCTTCCTGCAAGGCCTGACTGGGACAAGCTATTAGTCATTCTAGTAACAGGAGGAGGAGTAATAACTATTGACAGGCAAAACCAGGACACAATCTTTGCTTGAAAGAAGGGATGGCATCAACCCATCAGCAGCAACCACACCACCACCAGGATCAGTGGAAGGAGACAGCCAGGAATGAGCAGAGGAACCTTCTCCACCTGCTGAGCTCCTGCTATGCTTTTTCCCCTCTCCTGGGCTAAGCCCCAGCAGAGGCAGGAACAGCAGCCTGTCCTCTCAGCACTGCTGAAGCAAACAGGGCAGGAAAGAAAGCAGATCCTGGCTGAAGCAAGCTCATTTGCCAGTTCTTTTCTATTGCAATTAAAATGTAATAGTCCTAAGGCCAAATGGATTCTGATAATGACGTGGGATCTTTCAGTTATGAAAGCCTGGATTTGTCTGTCTCTTCTGTAATGTTCTGTGCTCGCATGAAGAGCATCCAACTGCCCTTTCCAGACAAGAGGAAGGCAAGTAGGGTCGTTAATGATCAATATTTTATTTTACATCACCGCTGGGCACCAGAGGGCACATTGCCAGTCTGGTGTGGAGAAATTCAATACACAGCTTGGCCTCCTGTGTCTGCAGTGCATGGCACACAGATCTGCAGCCCTCACTTGTTCTTTCAGAGGCATTAATGCTGCTGAAGCCTCCCCAAAGTCCTGTTTCCTTGTCTCCAAACCTCCAAAATCAGGATCACATACAACATCCGCTCTGTTTTTTAAGCACGACATCAATGCATTCTACCTCTCCCCTCAGCATTAAACATCATGACTGTGCATTTAAAAAACAGACAAAAGAGCTGTTCCTGCTGTTACTTCTCCACACTACATAATCTACAACAAAGGGAAAGCAAAACATAGATAAAGAGAGAAGAGAGCCTGGGAAGGAAGAGTAAAGCATCAGAAACACGAAACTGTGTTCAATGAAGAGCTTCTGCCATCAAAGGTGACCTTGCAAAACAACTTTATAGTGCTCCAGGTTGTTTTTTTGGATGATTTCAGATCAAACCTACCCCGTTCACACGTAAAATCATTCTCTCTTCCCATAAGTGCTGTCCTCAAAACTACTTGGGTTCAGGAGGGCAAACAGGATTTTACTTATTGCTGACAAAATAGATTAATCAGGATTTTCAAAGCAGCCTAATTCTTCTTGATAGGCAATTGAATTTGCATACTTAACTCCCTTAGGCTCTTTTTAGGCATTTCAGTCCAAGACTTTCACAGTTAACTGGAGGTTTGGGGCACTGAGCCATAGGTATGTTAGAGGAGATCTTGGTTTCAGGAGCTGCTGGGCACCTGTGTTCACAGCAGCTGAAATCCTGGGCAGAGCTCTGCCTTGGGAATTGCTCCACAGCCAAACAAGACCAGGATCCAGCTGCAACACTGCATTGCTCCAGCAAAAATAAGGGAGTATCCCTGATCCCCCCCGATCTGACTCTGTTGTTAAGAAAACTAGTGGAATCATGTATGGGGTAAAAGGCATAGGAGAGCAGAATGTACCCCTAACCCAAACCCCAGATTTTCAACACAGATCTCTTGAGAAAGATGTTACAAAGTGCTGGAGAGAGGGAGAACAAGCACAAACCAAATAAACTATTCAAAGGTTTATTGGACAAAACAAAGGCAATTTTTACAGATTCAAGCCACTAGAATTACAGTCCTTTGTATAAGAGCCACCATCAGATACAAAACAAACAAACAAAACAAACAAAAGTAAAAAATACCCAGACAGCCATTTGAGTTGAAGAAATAGTTTGACTCGCTGCCACTAGCAAAAATTTGGGCTCAACTATAGACTTTGCTGGATGTACATATTGCCATGTAACTTAAACACAACGTATATAAGGCATTCTTTGCATAGTTGGGTGCTCAGGACACAGTCAGCCAGCCAGCATGGAGGGGAGACAGCAGCTGTACCAGCAGGATCTTAAAGCAGAGGGTCCAGATGTGCCTAAATTCATATGCAAACCACTGAACACACTTGCAGTTGTCAGCTGGGAAGGGGTAGCCCAGCCTCTTCTAAAGCTGAAGCCTCCTACTGTTCTTTAAATGAGCCCTTTTATTAAGAGTTTGCCAACCCCAGGCGCTGGAAAGGACAACTGTGTACAAGGTTTCAAGTATTGTCTGCATAGGAATTACAAAGGGAAAAACAAAACAAGCAGCTTGTTGGGTTTCTGATATGTTTGCAGCGTCAGCCAAGAGGCAGTCGTCCGGCAGTGAAAGAGAAGCTTCGAAGGACACATCCCCACCCAGCCTGGTGTCTCTACAACATCACTAAAGGACTCAGACCCTCTTCTCTCTCTCACAAACCACCTGGGTTTGATTTGAAACCTGCTGTATCTGAAGCAGGAATATGTGCCCAGCTGAATTCATCTGCTGTATGTGACAGAGCTGAGGGGCAATGCTGAGCTCTGGCTCCAGTGGACAAGCCACAGGGCTAGCAAGAGTAGAGGGCACTGGAACAGCAAGCAAGCAGAGGAATGGGGAGTGTGCCCCTCCCAGGACCCCCACAAATCTCATCCTGAGCCAGAGGGAACCCCTGTTGCCATAGCTACCTTCTTGGGTCTCTCTGCTTGGGAACTGGAGTAGGGAAAAAAGAGGACCCAGCTATTAACAGCAGTGAAAGTGTGGTCTTCTAAACCTCAACCACAAGCAGAACAGCTAAACTATTAATCACTTCTTGCATCTCCTGTGTACTTACAGAATCATCTCTCTGCTAAAAGAACTACAGAAGCAAGATTTGGGTCAGTCCAGCCATTGTCTGCCATCCCTCACATGGATCCCACTTTGTCCCTCCACCCCTCAGAGTAAAGCAGACCTGTACAACAGTTGAAACTACAGGCAGTTCCCACCCCTCAGCAATAAAGAGGAGTTTGGCCCCAGGACAGAACAAGAGAGCCTGGTACAAGGTCCAGGCTGGTCTGGGAGAAGAGCTAAGGTTCACCCATCCCAGGAAAGGAACAACACAGATTTCATGGCAGGTCTAATACATGGTAACAACCACAACTAATCGACTTGCTGCATGTTTAGTGTCCACTTTGGGTTCTGTTTGGGGGAGAGGGAGGAAGGTTCATCCCAGTCCCCCCAAACACAACTCAAGTCACTCTTGGGCCCAGCCCCAGTTCATGGAGTCACACAACAGGATCTCCTCAAACTTGACACCACAGTAGTTTTTGAAGAACTCAACTTCAGACCAAGAGGGGATCCCAAGTTTTGAGGGTTTATGGATTTCTCTTATGGGTGTGTTTGGTTGGTTTTGGTATTTCTCTCAAGCCTTTAAAGATGCCAAGGGATGCCTTTAGGAGGAGGCTAGGGACAACTTCATATAGTCTTCAGTTCTGCAAAGAGAAACAGGGAGAGAAATCATTTCAGTCATTTCACCCCTCAGGTTGGTTCATTATTATTCACATTAACGAGCAGGGGGAACACTCAGTGTGTGTGTTGGGGGGAAGGCAAGGCAACTTCCCCCCTCAGGGCAGAACAAGCTGCTGTTTGTAAACCTCATGCCTCTAAGAAGGACTTTGCTTCATCGACTGCAGCAGGATAGTCGAACCCAAATCGGAAGCACAAATCCTCTTGTCTGGCACCAATCTAAGTCACAACCCTTCTGACCTACTGATGAGAGCTGGAGAAGCCCAATTAATTGGAATTCTTTGTTAGCTCCAGGGATTACTGCCTCACTGTCCTGTGCATAGCCACCCTGGGCTGCTGGCACCCTTGTCCAGCCCAGATTCCTCTTCCCACCTGCAGCCAGATGAGCTGGGAACAAGTACCAGCTTCACAGGGCAGTGTGCCTGAACAGGTCCACCTTTCTCAATCTTCCTACAGATGTGTCTGTTCAAGGGAAGGAGCTAAAAGCCCCAGACACTCTGCAGGTCATGAGGCTTCCTTTTGATGGGAATCTCTCCCAGTGTCCCAGGGAAGGAGGGTGAGATGATTAGATGGGTTTTATGTGTGGGGACATCAAGGCCCTGCAGTATGTTGTTAGCAGAGCCAGGGCTAAAAAAATGTGGTCCCTTGCTCTCAGCCTGAACCTTTCAGACACTCTGCCCTTAGTGCCTCAGGCATCTCTCATGGATCAACCATCCACAACAGGGAACACCCAACACTAGGCTGCGCAGCTGCCCATGGACAGAGACCTGCACTGAAGTAAGGGAAGCTCTAACACACATTACCTGGGCACTTACGAACACACAGATGCAGCTCAGCCTAATTGCTCCTGAATTCGATAGGCTTTGTGGTCCATAACACCTGAACCATATTTGAGAGTCACCTACTCCTGCCAGCCAGAGCGAAGGCAAGGAACAGCCTCCTTTCTTGCTCACTCTTCTGCAGAATCTTGCCTTCTCCAGCAGCCTCCAGCGCAGCTGGTGACCCGGATCCCGGATGGGAGATGCTGGGTGAAGCATCACGTGGGACTGGGGTTACTCAAGCAACATTGCAGAGGCTCAGTGGCTGTCCCATTAGGACAAAGAAAGGAAATTCTCCGGAGTGGATAATCGCTCTGCGGGATTCGCAGCGCTGAGGATGGGATCATCCCGCTCAAGTCACGCAAGCATAATCAGATTTCACATGTGAGGGCATAAGCTTGTTGCCACAGGGGCCCAGGAGGGGAGGTCCCTTCCAGCATGTTGCAGTTGGAGTGGGGAGGGATGGAGGATGTCAGAGAGGGTGGATGAGTGTCTGTTGTGGCCCCTCCCAGGGATACTCACCTCCACGAGAGGATCAGGCCTACAGCTAGGGTGAGAAGATCTCAAAACAAGCATGGTCTTAATGATGTTCATCCCAGCCACAAATTCCCATCTGCACAACAAGGATACCCCTTTCTGCTCCTGGAGCAAGCTGTGAGGGGGATTAGACTAAAGAGCACTGGGACATTGGGACCATGTAACCCCCAGGCTGAGAAGCTCTGGAATTGCTGCAATAGAACCTGAAAGTCTTAATTGGCTTGGGACAGAGGCTCAGAGCATTGAACCACTGCTTATCCTTGGCTCTTCCCTCCTTTCCATTCTCCTTAGATGATGAAATCAACCTGGTCAGCATGCCTTCCCCCAGAGCACATCAATCAAACCAGGTTAGGGTCTTCTTTTGCCAGAAGCTCTCTCCTTTCTTCAGACAAAGATTCTCCAAGTATCTCTGCTCTAGCCCAAGCTGAGAGCCAAGTCACTGAACCATATGATTTGTCAGCTGGACATGGTTCTGTGCAAGGAACAAGAAGCCAAGACAAAAGAAGGTCCTGGAATATGAGAGCAGCTCAGGGACTGAAGGTCTCAAAGCGCTGTGGTTTTCCCAGAGCATGGGAACTGTGTGTCCTCCTGGTGGCCTCAGAAGATTTCCCCTCACTCCAGCTCAGCCATGGCATTGGCACAAACCTTCTTGCTTTAGAGAGGAGACAGTACCCCAGCACTGACAAACCAGGGGGGACTGGTGGCATTCCCTTGTGCATTTATCCCTCATCCGTGTAAAATCCGCAGCAGGTCAGGAAATCTTGTAGTCCATCCATAAACTGTAACTTTCCAAAGGAGTCCTGACTCACTCTAAGGAGAGTCCAGAGTACCTTACTGAAACCAAGTCTGGTAACTGCTTGTGCCTTTTGCAGGAATAGTTTCACTCACGATTTTCAGGAGCACAGAGCAATCCCTTTCCCTGGCAGAGGGAGAAGGTGCTCAGCTTGTCAGGACCATCAGTCCTCTGGTCTGAAATCCTGGCAAGGAGGGCAGATAGCAACCTGGCTCCAGACAAACTAGGATTGACCCCTGAGGATCAGGAGCAGGAAAGAAAGGCCCTGAGCACTGGGCAGACCTGGCAATGGATGGTCAAGCTCTCCCCAGGTGGTTCCTTCCCATCTCACTGCTGTGAATGGTCCCATCATCACTGTTTCCCCATTTCTTTACCATGGGGACAGCTACCATCTCATTTCTGGTAGTGACCATAACTCACGTCTTGTCCAGGATTGAGGCACTGTAGAAAGAATATGAAGAATGACATACTAAAATCTAAGCTTTCCTGGGTGGTGTGGGCCAGTTGCTTGAGCCAATCAGTAAAACACAGAGAGAGGGTTTAAATGCAGAACAGGGAGACAGGCAGTGCTTAGAAAAGAGTGGGAGAGTGAGAGGTACTGAAGTGAGCTCCTGTCAACACAAATCTGAAATTTCTCCAGTGGGACAGAGTAATTGCAAGGTGTCCCTGACTTTGGGAAATACCTACTGCCTTCAGGAACACCAGGAAGGCAGTTAAGGCTGATAGAGACTGAGTGTCCAAGGAGCACAAGTCCCATTGCTTTAGGACAGGGGCTGGGGAGGAGTCAGTGGGGTTGGAAGCTGTGTCACACCTGAGCAGACCACTGTTTTCTAGCCTCCCACATTTCCCAGACACAGCAGCAATAGCCCAAAAGGCCAGAGCACAGCTAGGAAGGTGGCTCGAGCTCCCAGCCAGCTCAGCTGAGAGGCCACAATCACCTCCATCAGTCGTGTGCCCATGCCCTTGCAACACTCCTCAGCCCCTCAGCCAACACCACAGCAGTGGGAAAAGCCATGGATGGGCCAGGCTGTGCTTTCCTCCATCAGCTCAGTGCTTGTGCTCCAGCTCACTGACTACCAGTTTGCTGCTGGTGTGATGCCCCAGTTCCCTGCAGCTCTCAGTCTCTCCCAGCTGCAGGGGAGCCCCAGGGGAGGCAGAGCCAGGCTCCCAGGGAGTTAGCAGGCAGAGAACAGCCCAGCTACCCATGCTGCATGGGGTTAAGCAGAAGCAGATGAAGACAAGTTGTAAGCGCTGGGTGAGGGAGACATGGAGAAGCAGCCACAAGCTAGGACAATTCAGGACCTGAGCCAACAGAAAAACCCTGGGAGCTCCAGCAGAGTTGCTGTCTGATCTGAAATCTCATGCCACAGCAGGGTCAGAGACTCACACCCTGCAAAGGCTGTGGGAGAGTTTGCAAAGGTTTCCTCACTGGGACAGGAGAGGAGGAGATGGGGAAGGGGCTTCCTGGCTTTTTGAGGGAGGCATCCTGAGTTGCTCAGTTTTTAAAGCTGTTGTCGATTCATGACTCAATTGTGACTATAAAAAGGGCCAGAGCTCCAGTCCACTGACATCTCATAGGTCAGAGGGCATTTTCCCTGGGGATATGGGGGAGGCAGGGAACAGCACTGGGCAGCCAGCAGACTCCCTCCTTGTACAAGTAGAGTCTGGCACCTATGGAAGGACTGTCAGCAGGGGCAACTCAGCAGGGACCCTCAAGCACACAGTGCCCTGTGCAGGCTGCTACAAGAGGCAGGTGGGAGGGAAACAGGCCTCATGCACTGGATGTTTTGCAGCTGAAAGCAGCTTTGTCCATGGTGGGTGCCATCCCCATGGCTGGTGGCCACAGTGAAGCAGTGGTCAGCCTGATCTGCAAGTCCCACAGCCCTGGGCTCTGCAGTCCCTTGCTGCTAACTCCTCCTCCCTCAGCCCAGGATGACTATCGTGCTGCAGAAGATGAGAAGCAAACAAACAATAAACCCCAAAATAAGCCCAAACTTACCAGCTTCCCTCATCCAAAAGAAGCACCATGCTGGACAGGACAGCAAAGCCACTGGGTTGCAGGGAAGGTTAGCAGAAGAGAAGGGAGGAGAAAGAGGCCCAGATCCCATGCCATACAGAGAAGGGAGCAAGCAAGCGAGCCAGGGTTATGTGATGGCAATGCAGGGGGTGGACAGGGACAGATGCCAATGGACAGCTCTCCTGAAATGCAGCCTCCCCCAGCCCTGTCCACCCACTCGTTTTTGGAGGACCAGTAGTGGAGATGTTTGAAATAGGTCAAGGTCTGTCAAGAGTCATTAAATCCCTGCAGCTGCTTCCTGCCCTTGTCATCACCAGCATTGTCCTCATTCAAAACCAAACTTCAGCACTGTTGTCCCTCAAGCCACAGCTGCATCCCCACTTTGATCCAGAATGTCTGGCAGAGCAGGGAAAGGTCTCTCCTCTCTGCCATTCCCTAGAGCTAAGGTCTGTCCAGGGCACCCTGCCCTGCTGAAACTCCAGGTTTTATTCAGTGCATCAGAGCCAAGAGGCAGTCTGAACCCAGCTGGGGAGGAGACAGGTTTCCACTGCTAAATTACCAAGGGCTGAGCATGAGATTTACATCCACCCAATTCCCCTTGTATGAATACCAACTTGCAGTTGAGCCCTAGGCTTAAACCCAGTCTGTATTCAAGCAGAGGCACCTCAACCCACCCATGGCTGGCCAGGAGGTGAGAGAGGAGGATTGAGAGGCAGGAGGAGACTTTGCTCCTAGAATGGGTCACCAGGCTGTGGGAACTGAGCCAGGGAAACTGGGCAGCCATCCCTAACTACTCCTTGCTCTTACAGAGGCTGACTGTGGTGTGGGGAATCACCTGCTCCATCCGTGAGTGCACCAGCCAACAGTGGAGTGTGTCTGAGCAGTTTGATGCCACTCAGACCCTGTTCAAGGTGTCTACAGGGGTGCCCTAGCCCAGGCCCCATGGGGCAGCAGCTTCTGGCTCTTCACCCCCACATCTTCCTAAGTCCCAGAAACAAGACAGAGGACAGAGAGGAGAGACATTTCCACAGCATGTCAGATGAGATCTGCTCTCCTTTCTCCAGCCAACACACCTAGTGAAAAGTGACAAGGACAATGCACAGACAGCTCAACCCCTCGACATCACTGAGGCCAAGCAAGGCTTGGCTGGAACCTGCTGTTCCTTGTGG
>NW_008652479.1:62880-79471 GCF_000695815.1 Acanthisitta chloris
AAGCAGAGACGGGATGGTTTCTCCCAATAGTTTTCTCTTTTACTACGAGTGGAGCCTTGTTGCAGCTGTCAGAGCTTAGCACAGTCATGACCATACTCCTTTCTAGCTGAAAAATGTCCCCACTAACCTCTTTGAACCTCAAGGGAGGTTTGAAGAGCAGCTGGCAGAGACCACTCCAATCCATCCATGAGAGCCAAGCCCTGAAGGCATACTGGGGTTTCTCCCAATAGTTTTCTCTTTTACTACGAGTGGAGCCTTGTTGCAGCTGTCAGAGCTTAGCACAGTCATGACCATACTCCTTTCTAGCTGAAAAATGTCCCCACTAACCTCTTTGAACCTCAAGGGAGGTTTGAAGAGCAGCTGGCAGAGACCACTCCAATCCATCCATGAGAGCCAAGCCCTGAAGGCATACTGGGGACACCTTCCTCTTCCTCCCTCATCCACACAAGGTGCCCAGCCAGGACAGCAACACCTCACAGCCAGACCTCATGAGCTGTGCCTAGGCACCTCAGCCCTGTCTGAGCAGGGGCAGCTGCACCATCATGACACATCTGTCTCAGCCTGAGCTAGCACTTTGCACCATGGCAGCTACAGATGGCAACAGATGGCCAAAAGCCTCAGGTGCAGAAGAGAAGTATTTGGGAATATGCTGTGCTGTCTTGGCTAAGAGCTGCATCCTTCCCCTGCACCCTTCCCCTTCCTGCTCAGACTGTTTTTCTCCCTCAGGGAAGCAAATGCTACGTGCTTCTGTTTCAGAAGTACTGGTGACCCACCAGGTGTGATCAAGCACAGCCACCACCCCAGCAGATGTGTTTGCCAGATGGATTTACTGTCCTACTCCCTCCCTGAGCACTCTGTTTTTTAGGACTGAAGTACCCAGAAGCAGGAAGTTGCATCACTCTAAAGGTCACATTCCTTCCCCTTTTAGTCCAGATTTAGCACCAGTTTGAAGCCACAAGATTCAAGTGAATACTAGACAGGACACCCACAACTTCTGCAGGGATGCAGGTTAGAGCAGAAGTAGGTTTCTTGGTTGAATAACCAAATCTATTGCATGCCCATCCTCTCCTGTCTGAAGTCCTGTATCTCCTCCTGGAAAAGCCAAATAGTTCTTTCAATGGCATCTCCAAAATTAAGATTCATCAACTACTGATCAAGACAACAAGAAGCCTCAAGGGAATCTGAGAACTCACTTGCATTTTTGGGATGTTGCTAACAAGCTGCTTCACATGGGAAGCTGTTGATCCATGGGAAAGCTGGAGGAGTGACAGTGCTAAAAGCAAACACTAAGCCTGTCTGAGCTTTGGTAACACACTTTAGTCCTAACTACCCACTCAGCTGCCCAAATGTTCCAAATCAGGAAACAGAAGTGGTTGTGGGATGTCCACCTTCAGGCATCCAAGATGGAAGAGGTGAGCATCCAAACGAGCCCCCACTCCCCCTGGAGCACTCGTGGCAAGTGAGATGGAGGCAGAGGGGAGTGGAGTCATTAATCTGTTATGATGAGGGAAGGGGAAGGAGGTGGGGAAGGAGGTGGGAAAGGCAATCAACTGCAACTCAGACACAAACCCTCCCCCAGAAAATGAGACCCAAAAGCACAAAAGCCCAACACATGAGCAGATGTTACCAGTGGTACCACTACTTCTAAGTAGCAGCATGTCCTTACCAAAAAGGTTTGCAAGAATGTTTGTGGCCGAGGACCTAAGGTAGTTGCTACAGAGATGTGAAATCAGAGGTCAGCTCAATCCTGCAACATAAAGGTGGCAAACCTGGGTCACAGCAGATCAGCAGCACGGTCGGGGTGCATGGAATGGGGGAGAGGGATGGAAGGGCAAGGAGAAGGATGCAGGACAAGGCTGAGCCACTGCACTGGGCTCGCCCAGGAGCTTACCTGGCAGCAGCCCTGCCCCCTTGCACCACCTGCGAGGCCTGCAATGAAAAGCTGCTGATGCCGCAGTGAAGATTTGAGGGGGGGAAAAGTAAGCCAGCAACAAAGCAAGACAAAAAAAATTTCACAAAGCTGCCATAAAGAAACGAACAACACAAATATGGAAGAGAAGAAAATAAAGGAGCAGTAGGAAAAACACATCTGCCAATGGCTCTCAGTGGCGAAGGCTGCTGAGGACCTCCAAGGGACCCAAAGCCCTGGCACTGTCCATCAGTTCAAGGTGCACTGTCCTGCCCTGGGACCACTCCAGACACACATGAGCAGTGATGCCTGGGAGATGCCACGTGCCCAGGACAGGTGCATCACCCCCTAAAGACTGTTCTACAGTCCTGAGTGCAAAAGCCCCATCCCACTGCTGTCCTTAGGCAATGTCCCCTCAGTGTCCCCAGGGGCATTTGTTGCCACAGAGGAACCAGCCCAAGGCCCTGCAGGACTCCTGGCCCTGAAAACCTGAGCAGCAACCGCTCAGCTGGTTTGGGTGGAGCTGCTCATGCAAAGGGTCTGAATTTGCCAGCTGCAGGTAGGGTTTTTTGCATTGGTGTTTAGTAGGATCCTGAAAAGCAATTGCCATTGAGCCCCACAGATATCTCTGACATTGCCTCAGTCCATTCCACCACCACCCTCCCTAAAAGAAAAACACACCCTCCCTAAGTGAAAGAGACACTAACAGCCTTGCTCAGTGTTTACAGGGTGGGGGCTTCAGGCATGATAAAGATATTACAAAAGGAAGAAAGCATGTTTTTTCCTGATGCAACCAATGCAGAATCAACCCCCATGCCAGAGGAAACTGGAGCCCATTTCTGTTGCTTACTCCAGAGCACACAGCCTTTGCAGATCTTTGTTCCCAGCAGTGCTATAAGGCAGGTAAAGGCCAAGATCTGAGGACAACTGGGAGCCCAGAAGCCAGAGGAGGAAGGGAAGACACCTCAGAATGACTGCAGGCTTGGCTAGTGGAGGCAGTCTACATGGAGCCTCCACCACAGTGCACCACCTGAGTCTTTGCCAGGACCAGAGTAAGTGTGTGTCAGTGCCAGCCCTTGGGCATGTCTCTGGATTTACATTGCCTACCACAATGCCCTGCTGACACCATAAACCTGAGCCACCCCAGCTGTTGGCATCAGAGATGTTGCCTACAGGCCTCAAGGCAAGGCAGGAGATGCCTGAGCCAGGGATGAAGTGTGATCCACCCATCCTTGCCTTCCCTGCTGTGTTCAAGTTTCCACTTGGCTCATGCCAGCTATGGTGGCACTTAGACCATGGTATGACAGGCAAGGGGTGACAAATGCTCCATAATCATTCTGGGAGGTGCACACCACTGGGTGGAGAATTGGGTCCTCCAGCCCTCGGGACAGCAGTGGAGAGGACACTACCTCCCAGGCTTGTTGAGCCACCACTGGGAAATCAGTTCCTTGGAGTTCACCCAAGAGGGAAGAGATGTGAGCTGCAGATATCTAGAGTCCTCAGCTGTGGGGTTTGACAGCTCTGGTTTAGCGTGGGCTCTGTGTGCCTGTAGGCTGAAGGACTCCTGTGTGGGCAGAAACTTCACCCTGACAGCACAGACTGGCTTTGGACAGGGCTTTGCAGCTTGAGGTGCAAGGTTCAGGTTGACTTCCCGTGTGAGAAATCTTGAGCCAGCCCCATCTCAGTGAGCTCTAAAGCCTCACACCCACTCACTTTGCTCCAGTATTTCTGAACTATGCCCATATCCTTGGTTTGAAGGCCATCCACAGGGCAAAGGGAGGGGAAGTAGCTAGAGATCAGGTCCTCAACAGACATATATCATCACAGTACTAATGGGATCAGGAGAACTACACCAGTTGCATCAGCTGGAAAATTTTGTCTAAGCATCCAGAGAAGGAGCTTGAACAGCTACAAAGGTATATAGGGCCACAGTGCCTCCATCTCCTAAATCAGCATGACTATTTGTTCTCATGTCTTCCTGGGTGGGAGAGGTCTGGACCACTGGTGCAATGAGACTTGAGACTACCAGGGCAGTATGGGGAGAGAGGTCTGAGCACACTCAGCCTGCTCCAAGGGGATGCCAACCAGATGGGATTGGGCAAGAAGAAAAAGGAAACTCAACTTACCTTTGCTCTTCCTCGAGCTCTTCTTTGGACATCATTGCCTTGTACTGGTTTCCCCTCAGCTTTCCAGGACTGTATTTAAAAGAGAAAGTCTCATCTGCAGCTGGAGAGGGAAGAGAAAGAAGAACAAGAGATCTGTGAACCAGAGACCTCCAGAAAGCAACAGTCAGCAGCAATGGGGTTGTTCCCTCTGGGTGCTCACTGACTCCTGCACACACCCCTAAATGCTGTAGCCACCCCAGCACACTGCCCCAGTCAGCTCCATCTCCAGAAAGCCTGGGCAGTGCCAGGGACATGGTGTGGATTGCAGAGGATAGCCAAGGTGTTGCTGGGCAGAGGATGGCAGGAGTCCTGTCTGCAGCCAGCACTGGAAACAGCAAGGACTGCTGTGAGCGAACAGCCTGCTTGGAAGCAGATCCAAGTAAATCCTACAGCACAGGAACCATATGCTATTGTTCTTCCTGGATTCAAAGCCTTGCAGGCCCATCTTGGCTTATCAAGACATGCTAATCCTACCCTGATTAACTCGCAGCATTTTCCGCTTCTCCTCTCCAGACTTACATTCCTCCTCCCTCCCTCCCTCTCCTAGTCCAGGGGCCCTTTCCCATGCTTAGGGCTCAAAGGGGGTGCCCTGAGCAGAGCTGTCCCAGGCCACACAGCCCAGCAGCTTTCCTGCAGCTCTTGACAAAGCTGTGAAAACAGGAGATGCAAATCCTGGGGCTGCCAACAGCCCTGAGCCAGGGCAGCCCCAGGAGCACCAACACAGCCAGGTCCAAGTCCCTCTGTCACCAGCCAAACTGAGGTCTCCTTCTCCAGGCCTGGGTGCTGTCCCACCCAGCTCACCAGTCTCAGCCCTGTGCTAATTAGAGCACCAAAGCTCACAGACTGAGCCAAAGCCGATCCTTTTCCAATCGGATTGTGTTGGAGCACTATTTGCTTTTAAAAACCTCTCTCCTGCTTTATCTTCCTACAGATGGGAGGAAGCAACAGGAGGGGAGGTCAATCCAAAAGGGGCCCAGGAGGAGCCGCTGCTTTGGGTAGTCGCCTTTATCGGTTATCCGTGGGCTGCTTATCTGAGAGCCTTTATCTCTCAAGGACTGCAGGACTCAGCTGCTTCACATCCAGCCATCCAGCACTGCTGTTTCCACATCCACCCAGGGACATCTGCTGCTTCCCCAGACCCTTGGAGCCCTGGAGACACTTCCAAAGGGGCCACAAAAAGCTGTTGCTGCATTTTCTACAATGGCCCTGAAAAATTGCACATTATACACAAACCCAGGACGATACCTGTTAGCATCAGCAGGACCCCAAAAGTGGTGGAGCTCCCCTGATTTCTAGGGCAGGAGAGAAAGCTCTGACTTGTACATAACCCTTGGATCCATCCCCTGTCTCAAGCCACCTAGGAAGTCCCTTCCAATCCTCTCCACTGCTACCGCAGGCACCACATCCATCAGGGTCTCTCTCTTCCTCCACTTGCCCAAATGAAAAACACCCCACAGCCCCTCTCCTCCCTTCCTCACACCCAGGATTTTCAGCATCAGCATTTTTCCTCTATTTTCCAATCAATATTGCTCTTAAAGATTTTCCTCCCTGTGTCCAAGGTCAGCTGCTTGATTTAGGGATTTCTCCAACCCTTAAACTTGTGCTCACATTCAGCTGCTGCCAGACCTTGGGAACCTTCATGTAAGTCAGGGCTTTGTTTTGTAGGTGGGGAAACCAGAGATGTCAGAAATAAGCAGTGCAAGGCTGCACAGGGAGGTACAGGACTGAGTGTGCTGAGCGCTGGAAGGTCACTGCCATCAGCATATGGAGCAGGATGGGAATTTAACAGAAACCTCCTCCCTGCTAACATCCACATTTCCTCACTTCTCTACACCTTCATGTCCCTGATCCTTGGGGAGCTTCCCTAGGAAGTTTTGGTGGGTTACTGCTCTGCTACTGATCCATTGTGTTTCTCTAATCCCAAAATGCCATCAAGGCTCCCAGAGGAATGAAGCAAACCCTCTCCCTAGCAACAGTGAATTGTCCAAACACAAGCACCCTGATGCTCTGGTCCCACAATTCCAGACATTCAGCTCAGCCATATCCCACTTCCTTCTGTGGGAAAACCATCTCCATGGCAGACAGGCAAACCTGGCCAGCTGGAAACAAGGAATAATGCTGCAGCTTATCAGCCCTTTGGGTGGCCATAAAAGTGCATGGAAAGAATATTCAGCTGGCTGCTGCTTTGGGAAACATTAGGAGAAAGCAAAGGGGAAAAAAAAAAAAAAAGAGGGTGTAACATCCTGTTCCTTACACTGGTACAGAGCAGGAGCTGTTGAGCTGTTTCATTACCTTTGTATAGCTCGCCTGATTTCAAGGACAATTAAGATCGTTTCCCTCACGTGGTTTTCTGCCAAGTAAATTGAGATTTGGGATTTTGCCTAGCCCAAAAAGGGCAGTTTAATTGCCACCTCACCAGAAAATAATAAGGGAAGAGGGAGGTAAGGAAGGTCCCATCTCCCTGCCCACATGGTGTGGTTAGAAAGGAGCCAGTGTGCAGCTCTGGAAACCACTGGCTGTTTTCTGAGCTCAGGAACTTTCTTAGCAGGTCGAAAACAAACTTCAGGAAACACACAGAAAAGGGGAAGGCTGGCTTTTCATGCAGATAGCGAAAACACTACAGAAATAGGAGGTGACCTACTTACTCAGAGCCTCTGTGAGTTCATATTAAAGGAAACATTTGTCTTTCATCTCCCTGCCCTTGCATTGCCAATGCTATGACCCTGAGCTAGCAGGGTGAGAGCAGCCCCAAGAGTGCACCTCATCCCTGAACATGCTCCCTCTGACGTGTTTCACATGTGCTCTCTGCCAGTTCCCTGCCTGAAGCAAGGGGAAGGCTGCTCCAGTGGTTTTAGGCTGGGCCCAGGCTGCCTGCACGATCCCCACGAGCCCAAGGGGAATCTCTGCCCAGGGCCTCACCAGGCAGCAGCTCAGTGGCTTGAGCAGGGCCAGGACCAAGTGACATGCAGGAGAGACAGTGAAGGAAGGAGCAAGGCAGATCCCAGTAAAGCTGCATCCCACTTGCCTTCTCCCCATCAGGCTGAGCCATCACTTTGCTCAGTCCCATTATAAAACACTTCAGAAATGGTGTAAATAATTCAGGAGAGGAGTTGGTGGCTGTCTGCAGGAGACACTGGGCTAGCCAAGACTCATGGCCAGGGACCATCATCTCCTGATCCCAAGCTACAGCCTCTTTGGGGTGATGCCCAAAAGTGCCAGAGCAGCCCTGAAACAAAGCTGAACCCAAGGAAGCAAACCCCAGCAGAGCAGCATTCCTGAGCATCCATTTGGCAGGATACATCCATCATTCCTCAAACCAAGTGGCACTGCCCAGTAACATCCCCAATCACCAGTGCTGTGAGGAAGCCTAACAGGGTGGAATAAGTGTATTTTGGGACCCCCATTCTCCAAAGGCACTTCCCCCACCTTGCAGGAATGGCACCAGGATTAAAAGTTGATTCTCTGGCATTAGACATAATCCTCCCGAGCTGGGGGATTGCCACACAGCACCTTAAAACAGCCAAGCAGAAAGTGGGGCAGGGAAGGGGGAACACCCCAAGCTGTCCTGCTGCTCCAGTTGCCCCTGGCCACTCTGAGCCAGGACTCTCAGGGACATCCCAGCATCTCCAGGGCTGCTCAAGAGAGCAGAGTCCCCTCCAGACATACATTCTGGCTTGGCACCATCTGTTTCATTTTCTTAGGAGCGTAGCAGTTGTCACCCCAATTAGTCAATTAATCATTTTCCAATCAACTAATTGGCTAATCAGTTAAACATGGCTCTGACTAAAGCCCCTGGAGATTGTCCTGGATGTGAGCAAGAAGCTTTTGGGGCAGCTGCATCATCAAGCTCCCCCATGGCAAACAGCCCATCTGGGGAAGAAAAGAGTGGTAGGAATTTCCTCCACATTTCCTGGAGTAAGGAGACCATCCCCAAGCACTTGGAGCTTCAGACCTGTTCATACTCTCCCTGCAGGTACTGACTTGCTTGGCACTCACCATCCTCATCCTCTGGCTCTCTCACCACCAGCTTCTCGTCTTCCGAGTCCACATCTTCCTCCTGGAGGAGTTAAAAACAGAGCCTTGTGCATCCCAAGGGCAAAGCACATGGGAGAGAGGGGAAGGAGCATGGAGGGAGGCTGTTGAGCCACCAGGCTATTGAGGAGGACACAGGAAAAGTTGGGGTGAAGGAGACCTGAGGGAAATGAAGCCAATCCAAGAAGGACCATGCATAGAGCCGAGCACTGGCTTTGCAGTGCAGGACTTTGGATGAGCTGCTGGAGCACAGCATGTGGCCCCGGCCCAGAAGTAGGTTAGTTTGTCATTGGGGAGGAATGTGCATTATTCACAGCCATTTGGCTTCTTCTTCTTGCCACTCTGTTCCCCAGAAGGAGATGCTACTGACCCCCACCCACTGCTATTTTGGGCCACACTTCCAAACATGGGCACTTCCCACTGGACACACAGACTTGCCCTGAGGGTGGCTGGAAGCAGGGATGCTCAGCCCAAAGGAGAGGCCTCAGGGAGGGGATGCTCAGCCCTGGTGACTCAACCACAAGCCCAGGGCAGCAGTTCCCCATTGCATCCATCTCTCCCTTTGAGCTGGGACATCCCCAGGGAGACCCAACCCTCCAGGAGATGCCACAAGAAGGGAGATTACAGCCAGTTCCTTGCCTGGGCATTACTAACATTTCTGAGCATTTAGAAAGGAAGCAAGTAGGAAATTTGGCACTAAGTCTTTAAGGAAGGAAAATAGCTGTGCTCCAACCCAGAGGAAGAAACACTTGATGGGAGCACAGAGGGAGCAGCCAACGATGCCAGGCGACAGCAATGTGCCGCAGCCGTGCTGAGAACCCCCTGCTCGTGGCAGCCAGTAGCTCCCTACAGCACAACATTTTTCTGCTTGGATGGCTTAGAGGCAGATGCCAGCACCTCCCTTCCCCCATGCTATAGCCCCAGCCTTGACATCCTCATCCCTCTGTCTTGCCAGGGCTGCTCATTCACGCAGCCATTACTGCCCCGTGCCAGAGTCCCCCCAGCTGGCTTAGTGTGACCCCACTAAGCAAGGTGTCACTCCCTCCACCTCCAAGAAGCACATTTGCACCTAGAGTACTGTTTTTCTCTGCTTTAAAGGGGCCAAGCCATTAAAATCCAACACAACCTCTCCGGGGGAGTGCATCAGGCAAACCTTGCCCCCTTCTCCCCATGGCCACTGCTGCCCAGGGATGATGTCCCACCCAGGCAGGGACACAGGTATGCTGCTTGCTGTGCCACCCTCCCCAGGCTGGTTCTCCACCCCACACACACCTCTGCATGGCTGGGAAGCACTGCATGGCCAGATGCATCCTCTGCTTTTCCTGTGTGCCTGAGGCTGGACCCAGGTGAGGCACCCAAAGGTGGAATCTGGAAAGAGGCAAAAGCATTGAGCACAAACACCCCCAAGCCCTCCCCATGCTCAGCCAACCAGCCCCAGCAGCACCAGCACATGTGGACAAATCTTCAGATGCAGCTGGTATCCCACCTTTCCCCCATGACTGAGCACATGCTGTCTCTGATCCATGTGCCAGGCCATGGCCCTGCTGCTGGAGTGAGGAACACTGGAGACCTCCTGTGCCCAGCCCTGGAGCCAGGGTTTGGAGCTCATTATTTGCTCTCTGCAATAGCCCTGTGGGACTGGGACCAGTGCAAGGAGCCAGCAGCAAAGGGGAGCAGCTCTGCCAGTGCCAGGCTCGGCTGCCCATGTGTCCTGGCAGGGCTGGAGGCAGCTTCCCGGGATGCTGATGCAGCAGATCAGGACTAGCAGGAGGGGAGAGGAGAGGAACAGCACAATGTGCTCAGTTCATGAATGCCTGCAGAGCCAGCTGCCTTCTCCATTGCAGGGAAATAGCCCCTTGAAACCCTCCCATCCCCCCTGCAATCCCCAGGCTGGTGCTTCCCAGCCCTCTCAGCCCCACATCAGCTTTTGGACCCTTGTGCAGAGCCAGCTCTCCCCTGCCCAAACACTTCTCAGCTGAGCCGGGAGGGCGCCGCGGAGGAGGAGATGTGTGGGCAGGGAGCAGCACATCGTGTCTGTTGGCCTTGAAGTGAAATACCAGTGCTGGGCTGGGAGCAGTCCCTGGGCTGGCTGGAAAAACAGTCAGCAGGGACAAATTCCCACCTCAGGCCTGGCTGTGCCCACAGCCCCTGCCAGGCAGAGAGGAGGGGAGAGCCCACCTTGCCTGGAGCATCTCAGAACCTCCAGGGAGCCCTAAATTTCAGAGCTCCTTGGCCCTGACATGACCAGTGGGTGCTGCAGTCCTGGTTCCCTTGGAGCCATGGGGCAAGAGCAGCTGAGCCAGGAGTTGCTGTGTCCCAGCATCCAACAGGATGCTGAGAAGAGGACAGCATCTCACAGCCAAAAAAGGAGTAGGAAGGTGCTAGGGCAACACTGGGAGACTTGACACTCAAAGAGGAGACCATGGCACCCCCAGGCACTGCTCTCCTGTAGAAAGCTCAGCCCAGGAGGGAATTCGGGGAGACTGTTTCGAGCAGCAGGGAGTGAGGAAAAAGTGTGGATCAGGGCTAGATGGCAGCAGGAGCTGCTGGAGAAGGGACCTGAATGCTCCATCCAACAACCACAAGCCAGCATCTCTCCACGGTGCACACAGACCACGAAAGCCTCCCCACAGGAAAAAAAAAAAAAAAAAGGGAAAAAAAAAAAAAAAGGAGAAAAAACAGAACCCAGCACTGCAGGGAGACTGTGCACGTCATTATCCCGGAGCATCTGGAGGAGACTCGACACGGCTGCCCAGGCCAGCTGCTGCAGCTAACAAAGATAGCAGAGGGGACGTGCTGGGAGCAGCTGCCCTGGCCCCGAGGCCAGGCCGGGCTGGGACCCAGCACACCCACAGCACATCCCGTGCCTGCCTCCTCTGAATCACACCTCTGCACAGCTTGCCAGCGGCTCTGGAAAGGCCAGGGTTAAAATCCAGCAAGTCATCTACCTTAAATAACAAGGCAGCCATCCATCTGCTTCGGCTGTTGGCCGCAGAGCCGAAGCATTTGTTGGATCATCACAAACGTGCCTTTGCCCTTTAGCTTCATGGCCACAAGTGAGACACCCACAAGTGAGGCTGAGTCTGTCAGTGGGGGCTTTGGACCAAAGCAGAGTGAGGACAATACTCCAGGGACATTCTGGACACAGGCAGCACTGACCACGGACAACCCCGAGTCTCCCAGGGGAAGATGGTTCAGATAGAGGAGCTTAGCATCGTGTCCCCAAAATCCCTCCTCATGGCTCTGCCACTGCTGAGTCCTCTCCCAGCCCTACAGGAGATGGAGGTCAGGCTTCCCATCACAGCATCATCTGGTTTTCAGCTCATTTCTGGCCGTTTCCTCCCCACTTCCTCCATCCCCAGCACAAACCCCTCTGAGCAACAGGCTTCCCTTCTCAGAAAGGACACAGGGAGGCCTTGGGGCTGCTGTGTCCCTCTCCCTTTCCTTAGTTGAAGGGACAGCCTTGACAACTGTGGGCAGACTGGGGACAAATAAGTGCCCTGCTCCAGCTTTATGAAAAGAGAAGATCCCAGACTGCAAAGCAGAGGAGAAAATTATCTTGGATTAAACTCCCAAGCCCTGTGTGTTGCCATTTATGGCTGCACTTTCTGCTCCAAGCCTGATGCAAGACATTGCAAGAGGGAAAGAAAGCAGACAGGAGAGAGCCAGCCAGAAAGAGAAAAGCCAGGAGAAAAGGGGAAGGAAGCCTTTTAAAAAAAGAAAACAACAAAAAAGACTAAATAATAATGTTGGGCAGAGTTTAGCAAAGCCAAGCAGCTGCTATGTCTGCAGCTCCCCTTCACCCACTGCTGGGGCTCTCCATCCTCCCTCCAGCCAGAGAAGCAGCTGTTTCAGAACAAGAGCAGTTTTCTAGCCCTGGCAATGGTCCTGCCAGCTCCAGGGTGCCTGGTGGGGATGTGCTCATGTGGAGATGGCACTTTGCAGGTCTGACCCCCCTCAAGTGTGGGAGCATCTGCTCCTGCCAGTTCCCCTATCACTGCTATGGGCAAGGACAAGCCATAGAGTGGCCAGAGCATTGCCAAAGCTCCAGGACCATCCAGCCCTCAGTGAGGGGTCAGGCAGTGCCACATCTGATGAAGAAAACACCAGTATGTCCCATGGCAGGGTGAGGAGTCCCAGCTCAGCAGCACCAATCCTTGCAGCACCATCACGTCCCAGTGCAGCACCCCCAGGACTGCACCCAGCCAGCTCATCCACAGCTCTCCCCTTTGTGCTCTGCCTTCTGGCAAGCAAACACTGCACACCAGGACATCCCTTACTGCCCAGATGAGCCAGATGGCACCCTTGGGAGCAGGAGCAGGCAAAGCTGTCCCTCACCTGGAAGGCTGACCCAGCAGCTACTCACACAGGTGGGCATTTTGGGAGGCACAGAGTCCTCATGGCCTCTGCTCCAGCAGTGCCCTGGCTGTGGCACAGCTCCCAGGGCTGCACCCAGCCCAGAAGGAACTTGGCAGCAGCCCAACCTCCTCAACCCATGTAGGGGACACAATATAGAGCCCCAACACCACTGTGTCCCATGCCATGTCCCAGCCCCAGCCCTGTGCTCCAGCCCCATAGCCTGGATACAGGGTAGGGTATGACATGTGCACAGGCTCCCTGGGGAGTGACACATGTCCTGTCTCATTTCCCAATTTCCAGCCACTGCAGGAGATGATGCATTTGTCATTGGCACAGAAAGCTCTGGGTGAGAGCTGGGCACATCTGAGCAGTCAGGGTCTGGCTGAGGAACCCTGCATTCCCTGGCAGGGGCCCATGCTGCTACCAGGGCTGTGACAAGGAGTAGCACATCATCACATCCCACTCCAGCACACTGTGGGACACTGGAGCTCCTGCCCCAGCCCACTGGCAGTGCAAACACAGCCTGCACAGCCACCAATTAAAGCCAGACTCAATTAGACACCCTCTCCCCTCCAGCACAGGGAAGACAGGCAGGAGGTATTAGAGGGGGACATGCTAACTTCTTAAATGTGAAGAGGGTCCCTGCTGTGAGCTGGGTGGTTTGTGCTGCCTGGTGTGTCCAGAGCCACCAGGAACCCCAGAAAGGCACAGATTGAGGTGGGGAGCACAGGGGAGAGAGCTTGACAGAAGAGAGAGATGACACAACCCTTGTGCCTTTGCTATCCAGGTGACAGCACCACCACTACCCTGCTCAGGCAGGGTTTGCATGCCCCCCCTCTCCCACTGTGACTCACTTGATTGCTCGGGCAGGGTTTTCATGTCCCCCCTCTCCCACTGTGACTCACTTGAGCCTGTTCTGTTTGAAGCTGCAGTTAACCCTTGGCAAACCAGCCAGGCTGCTGTGCCCAGCAGAGCCTGGCACTGCCTGTTTACCCTCCCTGCCTCCAGAGCATCCCAGCCAGGGTGGCATCCCAGCAGTGCCTCTGGACCACCACTGAAAACCCTGTCCTGTCCCTGCCACCTGCCATTCCCAGGACAGAATCTCTCATTACACAATTAAAGTTTCTGACCGTTTCTCACAAGAACCAAGCGCCACAGCTCCAGTGACGCTGCTGTTCCCACCCAACAGCTTTTCATTAGGGGATTGCTTTGACAGCACTGCCTCATCCGTTAACAAGCTGGGGATGGGGATGAGAACAGACAATGACAGACTAATTAACTTTTTTTCACTGATGGGAGCCAGCAGAGACAAGGGAAACCACTACCAGCAGTTAATGCAAACATGGACTCCTGCACTCCTTTCCCTGCTCCACCACTGCTTCAGTTTATAGCCTTGGATATGATGCTGCAACCCAGAGATGGGCAGGGAAGCTTCAGCCCACACCTGTTTTACCAGCCTTGCAGGAGATGGGAGCAGGAGGGAGGCTGTTCCACGCAGCTGCCCCAGCAGATACTGGTTTACACAGGCAAGGAGAAGGAAAGGAAGGAGGCAGCAGGATGCAGAGCTCCAGCAGTCATTAAGCACACCAAGGCTGCTCTCCCTGAGCAGGTTTATCCATCAGCATTTTGGTCGAGTGGTTAATGGCTGCAGTGAATCTGAACCAGGCTGTACAGTACGTGCTGAGTGAACAGGAGGGAAGGAAAATAAAGAATGAAAATCAGGAAAACAAGCTCCCTGGGTGCTGAGCACAGCCCTCTGCTTGCTGCTGCACCAAGAATCCCTGAGCCTGCAGCAGCCCCAACACTGCCAGGAGCCTGCAGCCAGGTGGATGATGTCTGGGAGCTTCGTCTGCTGAGTCACATCAGGGGACTGCAGCCCTCAGCCAAGCCAAGATGGGTTGGATAGGGCACAATTCCATCAGCAGCCTGCAAAGCACTCGTTGTTCTGCCCAGGGCCAGCCCCATCCCTGCCTGTAATATCTGCTGGGCCTGAGTGATGCTGAAGGATGAAGGAGAGAGATGAAGCAACTTTGGGGATGTTTGTAGGGAACAAAACCAGGGAACCCAGGGAGACTCTGCAGAGCTGTGAATAACCTCCCTCACTCTGCCCACAGGATCAGCCCTCAGATCAGCAGGCCCAGGCACTGCTCCTCACTCACACGTGTGTGGTGCCTGCTGGAAACGCACGTACTCCCTCCCCCGTGCCACCCAGCCCCGTGGGACTGACAGCCCCGGCCGAGCAGTCCTGGCAGCCGCGGGATCATGCGCAGGCCAGAGCTCCCAAACACTTACTCAGCAGTGAGAGACATCCCTCCCCCTTCCCACTGCTCCCCACCACCACCCAGATCACAGCCTGCTCCATGTCCTTCCCAAAGGGATGTTGCTCAGGTCCAGCGTGACTTGTCCTGCCTTGCTCCTACAGTGAGGGAACCATCTCCCAAGAGAAAAGACTCTTCAGAACCTTACTCAGCTCCAGTGTCCCCTTTTGCTCTAAGAGGGGCTGAGGGCAGTGAGGAGATGCTGGTCCCACAGTGCCCAGCCAGGCACCTGCAGGACACAAGACGCCCTGTGCCTTGAGTAAGGGCTCAGTCCCAGACATGTAAAACCCTGTTACCACACCTGTGCCAAGCAGGGTTAAAGGAGCCAAGCCCTACTCTGAAGGCAACAAGATAGCAGTAGTGCCTGTTCAAAGAAATCAGGGCTGAAGAGCAGCCAGAGGGGAGGAAAACATACCCAAGACTTGAGATAGCAAGACAGCAGAGGAACCTGTGAGCTCTGGCAGCACCGGATACAGCTATCTGTGCCGATGGGTGCTGCACGTGGTCAGAGAGCAGCTCCAGCTGAGTGGCCTGGGCAGCTTTGGTGCCAAGCTGGCTCAGTTGGGACCCAGACAGCTAACAGTGGCTCTGGATCTCTCCAGAGATCCTGGTACTCAAAGGCACCAATAAATCACTGACAGAGAAACAGATGTGGCTTCCAGGACACTGGGATGAGGGAAGGGGCTGCTCAAGAGTTGTACCCATGGCTAAGGGGTGCTGAGAAGGAGAGAGGGTGAGCTCCAAGGCTCTGAAACCACCAGAAAAGGTGAGGAGGAACACAGGGAGGCAGCGCCCCATCCCAGCCCTGAGAGCAGGCCAGGGCTCACCCCTGGGCGTTGCAGAGCATCACAGTACAGAACAGGGTGCGCAGCCCCCTGGGACTTGTCCAAGGCCATCCCGTGAGTCAGTGGCGATGCTTTCCAAGGCGAGGGCTGCCTGCGCACTGCCCCGCAGCCTGGAGACAGTTGCTGAGGATTACAAACGCTGCTAATAATAGCCAGGAGGCGCCTGGGCCCCAGGCCTGAGCTCCCCGGCCCAAACACGCTGATGGCACACGGACATGCATCACTCCTGGACTCCTGAGCCACCCCACTACTCACTTCCCACCACTGGGACAAGGTGCCATGCAGGAGAAAGCCACCTAGGCAGGGGGTTTAGGCACATTTGGTTGTTACCAAGTTCCATCCAAGCTGGGCAAGAGCAGAACAAGACCTTTCTACGCACACAGACTCGTCCTTTTATCTTTAAACGAGATCCGGTGCTGGAGGAGGATTTACCGGTCGTTTATAGGCATCGCTGTCCCCACCAGCCCCCCCAGTTCAGCCAGGGGTCAGACTTTAGGACCAGCATCCTGCTAGGGCTGGGAGGGAGGGAGGTCCATCCCTTCCCTGGGGCAGGCAGGGACAGCCAGCCAGGGACAGCGCAAGGAACCCCGCGCTGGCACGGGGACAGTTTGCTGTAGCCCAAAGAAAGAGGATGCAGACGGGAAGAATAAACACATGCACATTCCCCAGCACCTTGATTAGCTCTTGGGGGAAGGAAAAGACCCCCAGGGGCTAGATGTGCAGACAGGAGAGGCTCCCACTGGCTTCTCTCCCTTTAAACCTTCACTATCTCGACGGTGCTCTTTTAGGAGCATTCCTTGGGAGGAGAGGGGATGGAAAGGAGCCAGAAACGCCCCCCACCACTACCGTCTCCGAGGACAACGGCTTTCTCCCTACTCGAAGACAAAAAGCAGGGTTTTGCCGGGACCTCTCTTGTTATAGACGAAAACCCCGAGCGCTGCTCCCTCCGCGGGGATGAAGGGA
>NW_008652480.1:0-1689 GCF_000695815.1 Acanthisitta chloris
TGACAATTTGAATAGAAATATAGGAAAATGTAAAATATTTACATTTGGTGAATATATAAATGGTGAATATATAAAAATAAAATAGTTTGTTAATTCATCCTTGACTGACATAATGCTAATTGTTATTCTGAAACATTCATCAAATTAGCAGGCATCAGAAATTCAGTGTAATCGATTTCCAGAGCCTAAGTGGGTGAAATTCATCATGGCAAATTTTCTGACTCATGGTTTTGTAGGGTCTGCCAGATCTCTGGCAGCATCACCATCTGAAGCTCTGCTTTGTGAGTAAGACCAAATCCAGTCTTTCTACTCTTGACTTAACCATAATTTTTATAAACTTAAATTGCAGCATGTGCTACATAGAGAAGGCTCTTACTTCACATGGATAGAAGTAGAAATGGTAAAGCCATAAAGAACAGTGCCCTTTACCAATGCAGCACTACTTCAGAAACACCTGTGCTAAACACCTGACCTACTGTGAAAATGCACAGTATTCAGCAGTCTTTAAAATTTTCCATTTGTTACCCACAGTGAAGAAGGGAGGAGGTGAAGTGGCTGCAGACTATACTGTAGGATTTAAAATAAAAGCCACATTGAGACAATGTATTTTAAATCTTAGAAAGACCTTTTGATAATCTGCCAGAAAGGCACCCTGGAGCTACTTCACCTGTTGATCAATGCACCCTTCTTCCACACTGATATTTAATTGCTTCCTAATGGGACCAGGAGGAATTCTAAATATAACTGTGGTGAAACATGCTGTGAAGAACTAGGATCCACAGTTTGCACTACTTTCACAAAGAAAATGAAGATGAACATTAAAGCTTGCTCATTTCTCAAAATCTGAGCCACCCTATCCCATACAGGGAGAGAGAGCACAGAACTGGAACCCAAAAGTTGGGTCATTACCCTGAAGGACACTACAATGCTATTGAGTTAAACCTGTAAACTGTGAACTGCAAAACCAGCTTGGCTTTAAACTACACTAGATTACACTATCAATTTGGAGGAGATAGCTGCTTTAGAAAGAGAATAAGAGACCAACGAATTTCAGTTAACTGCTGGCACAGTAGGCTATAAAGTGACCTGCAGAGTCCCAGCAAGAACATACTGGAATAAATGAAGAGTGAACCATTTTCAAGCCCTCTCAGTGAAAACAAGAAAAATTGGGGAAAAACTGAAGACAATCATCAGCTAAGAAAAAACAAGAAAAATTGAGGAAAAACTGAAGACAATCATCAGCTAACTGTCTTATCTGTAAGATTTAGGATATATAAGGAAACATGGTGAGGAAAAAGAAGATCAAACATACATTTCAGATTCTCAAGAAATGCTGGAGTTCTGCATGGAAATGTATTTACATAAATATCCAAGCTGCACGTACACAATACTCACACAAATATGCTTGTTCAGAATCTTCATGCTAAAAAAATTGTACAATTCATGCTCCTGCCCAGGTGAAGTTGCAGCTCCCTATTCATGGACCAGAAATGATCCCACCTGACTAACACAATCAGTCCTGCAGAGTGACCAGGAGTTTATAAACAGACAAGATTCAGAAGAGCCCTTTAGAGTGCAAACTGATGTGCCAAAGTCAGAAACAGAAGTAAAACATGCCAAGTTGTTATAGAAAAGGTGGGTACCTACTGCTAGCTGTATTAAAGAGAATGTTTTTGACACTTCCAGCAG
>NW_008652480.1:1736-3471 GCF_000695815.1 Acanthisitta chloris
ATTCCCAGCACTTTGCTCTTGCACCAATTAGCAGCAGCCATGTATGATCTCTGACTGCAAAAGAGCTTAATGTTGAACCTTCAACCTACAGAAGTCACTCAAGCTGCTTATCGTGCCACAGCACTCATTGCCCAATGCTCAGAAAAACACTTCGTGGCAAAAAGGAAGAAACAAGATCAAAAGGCTGAGGCCAGTTAAGAGATGCTGTGGCTGATCTAGTAAAGAATAAGAAAACATTTTCTTACTTATTTTTTTTTATTTCTATAAGTCAAACAAGATCTAACTAGGAAAGCTAGAAGGAAGACTACAGAACATGGACAAAAAGCTGACAGATTTAAGAAGTGTTTGTTATAAGGGTGACAAAGAAAGGGCAAATTTCACAGGTGGTGGAAAAGATAGGGAAGAAAAATTGAACAGGGCTCTTAATGGAGAAGTTTTAAAATGACAGGGACCAAATTACAATCTGTCGTACACAACTGTTTTGTTGTTTTTTCCCAATTGCCGTTGGCAGACATTCTGACCTCGAGCTGGGAAAAGTGCATAGGATAGAAGACAGTGGAGTGGTTGACAATGACAGAGGAGAGAGGGATCATAGGAGAAATAATTGTTGAAGAGTACAGTTTTATCTAATACTTTAAACTGAATTTAAGCTGGGAGGACAGATCTTCATGATGACAAAAATACAATACCAAAACGTAATAAAAAAAATTGGAACACCAAGAAATGCCTTCACAGTGTGCAGCTTTTCCTTCAGAAATTTTTAAAGATAATTTGTCACTTCTTATAAATGTCAGGAAAACTTTGTTTTTTTCTGCAGGTTCCCTGAATTTATTGCCAAAACTGTCATAGAAACAGCTCCAGCAGTTTGATCCAAAGGTCACCACTTTTTTTCACAGGGCTTTAAATGAAACAAAATTATGCCCTGTACATATTTTAGTATAGAAAAAGTAAAATTCAACAGAGAATTACAAAAGCAAAGACAGGAGAAAAATTAAAATCACTGTATACTTTCTCTCTGCCATTACAACAGCTATTTTCAGAAGAGAAAGGCAGGCAAACTCTTTCAGTGAAGCCTATTTAAGTACAGCAAAGATTACACTCTCAATAATCCTATGCCTCTGCTTTATTAAATAGTCCTGCTTTGAGCTACTTACTTCTGTACTTCTCTTGGGATGGCCGAGAGCATATAATTGAATCCACTTCATATGGAGAAAAGAGCCTGCTAACCAGCAGTTGCAACAGCAGATGCTTGTTCACTTGTGAAAATAAAGTTAGAAATTTTCCATCAGTCATTTGAAACTATAAACATACAGACCTGGTTTGGTCTCAGCAGCTTTGCTGTGCATACAGTCATAAGGATTTTTCCTTTCTAAACCCAGTACTCAGGCTTTCAAAAATAATCCATTGCCCTTAAATAATGGTGTTACAGTTGGTGAGAATCACAAAAGCCCTCCCTGCCAGTTCACAGTGCTGCCTTATGCTGTATGTCACTGCAGTCATTGTATCTCAGTACAGATTGGGACAATGCATCATCCAAACGAGAGCCCTTGATGATGTGCTGATGAAGATGAGACTGTCCAAAAAGAAGAGATGGGCTCAAAATTCAGCCAGCTTTTATTCGACTATGCAACAGGGAAAAGGACTTTCAAAGAGAGAAGCTATTAAACATGGCAGATTGCATAGAGCTTTTGGCAGTGATACAGGTGATCTGAGCAAACTAGGGCACAATCATGCT